>NC_080672.1:232583150-232845466 GCF_030247195.1 Topomyia yanbarensis | reverse complement strand
TAACGGCTGAACCGATCTTATCCAAACCAATTTTAAATGAATGAACTAAAACACAGTAGGAGCACTATTAATTTGTTTTTAATTCTGATGTACAGTTTCCAAGATATGAATGTTTGAATGTGTAAAATGGCGTTTTTTCAGTTTTTTGAATTATCTGCCGAAATTGACAATATAGATTAACAATTTATATGAGAGATGGCTGAACCGATTTGCACAAAGTTAGTCTCAAATGAAAGGTACAACCTTCTCATCGGCTGCTATTGATTTTTTTATTGATTGGACTTCCGGTTCATCAGTTACGAGTTGAAGAGTGCAATCACACAGCAAATTCCCATATAAACTGAAATGAAAATTTTTCAAAATCAAATTTGTATTTTTGATGCCAAATGACTTTAAAATGCATGAAACATTGAGATGTTTGACAAAAATTGACTTTTTTGGACTTTGGTACATTTTTGCCTTTCTCATATAGAAAGGTTATGCAATCACTCTAAAAATCGTCAATCATACCAGCCCGGAGGGAGTATGCAGTGAGGGGTTGCTACTTGAAAATTAAAACTAGTTCAAAATTTCTTAACAAGTTGAAAATTTTCGGCAGGACCTGGACCTCCCGGATCTTTCTCCATGATCCGCCGCTGGTTTCAAGCGATGTTTCAGGATCACATAGTATCTCAAGATCGTGGCTGTCGATCCGTTGTATGTATGTGCAAATCGTACTGAACATGTAATATTCATTTCCACCATTGTATTGAATATAACCAGCCATGGAATCGTAGTCTGGACAAATGAGAAAAGCACAATTGCACCACTAGGTGGATTAAAACAGGTTTTTATTTTTGGAATGCGTCGAGTTGAGACGGAAACGTAATATGATTAATAGCGAGGATAACACTTTCCGAATGTAGAGAGAAATTTATGAAAAATGACGATTTCCATTCTACTCTAGCAGGTTCTGATCGATTTTGATGAGCATTTGATTTTTGTTGTATGACCAATTATATGTATAGGTCAAATGTTCAAAAACAGTAATTTAAGGTCAAGATAGCATCATTTTGAAACCGCCAATTTCGGAAGTTTAGTATCTTCGATGAGTTTTACAAACGTTAAACAGCGCATCGTTTGATAAAATAATTTTGACGGTATATCGTCTAAGAAGTATTTATGGTGAAGTTTCTCAGGTTAATATTCATCACTACAATAAATTCTCAACAAATTCGCTAAAGACACGAACTCTGTTACTATTTTCTGAAAAATTAATTCTGCATAATTTTAAAACTTCAAAAATTACGGTTTCGGAATTATGCCGTTTGGACAGTATGATCGATTTTCACCAAACCGAATTTCTGGCTACGCCGCTGACTTCAAGTAAGTAGAAACAAAGTCGTTCTACACTCGTTCACAAGAAACTTCTTCGAATGCTGAATATCTATTATAATACATTGAAACCCCGATTTTATCAGCCAAATATGATTATATGTTTGAAGGGCTCTAGCACACGAACAAGACTGAATTCGAGTAAATCCTTTCTTGCGCATGTTTTCCTTATCATGAAGATGGAAATATGCAAAAATAAAAAGTTCATCATAATCAGAAATAGTTATCAGACTATATCAAGGGACGGGAAGAATATTTCAACAGCTTCAGTTTATTATAAAGAAAAAAAATGCCCGATTTAGTAAATGTCCCCATTTTGTCAGCCTAAAATACACCATGAGATTGACAAAATGGGTCTTTATTACATGTATTATTCACTGTGTTTCACATTAATAGGTACATTTCATTTTTGGGAATTTTTTTTATTGCATCGAACTACATCAATTTTTAGGTAGCTTTCAAGGGGTTATTTTATAGACTTCTTCCAAAATTTGGCGAACCTATTCCAATTCGTATACCAATTAATTGGTATACTTAAAAGTTTATATGTTGCAGATAGAGAAAATACTGAAATTTTCAGCTTTTTTCCTACACAATATTACGAAAGCTTATTAAACAATTTTTCCTAATAAGTTTGTGAAAATTATAAACTATTTGAAATTTTTTAATAGTTTTATTTTTTATTTAACCGTGATTTTTTAATAAATAGTGACAATCGCTTCACAACGTAGTCTATTTTTCATGGCTTGCGATGAGCACGATCTCTCGAATTTCTGAACTGAAAATTATGGAATAGAAATAGAAGGATACTACTGGGAAGTCACCTTTAGAAAAAGTCGATGTCGAAGTAAAATTTGGAACTATGCACGCAGCTGCGATTTTATTTCAACGCTTTTTTGTGAAAAGGGCGATACTTACAAATGTAAACATAAGGCTTTTTTCATACATGCGAATGAGGGCTTTGGAACGCAACAAATTAACCTAAAATTTTGATTCTACGATATTGCTTTCTTAAACTACAGCAAAAAATACAACGGGCGAAACTGTATTTTTGCTTGTTTATTTAAAGTTTCGCCCTCCACGCTCCATGCCAACAAACAGGGCGATACATTTTTTTCTAGCAGTTTAGAGGCGAAACTGTTATTTTCGTATTTTTTAGGATTATCAAGCTGATACCAACTGTAAATAGTAACAATGATCGCTATTGAAAAAACACGGACGAAATCGGTGGTGTAGAACGGTAGTTATTGCAAAAAAACGTAAGGGCGATACTTCAATGCTGATAGGTGGGACCGAAAAAGTAAAAAATCGTCAAAGGGTCGATACTATCATTTTGTCAATTTCAATAGCAAAAACAAATTTTAATTTAATAATTTCAAATACTTTATGAAGTTTTGGGTTTCGATCACTGAATCATGCAATCTAGGATGTAAAAAACACAATAGTTCTTAAATAGAAAACAAAACCAAGTATCGCTAGTATCGGGCTTTTCAAGAAAAAGCGTTGATTTCTTAGTTCTCAGTCGCGTTGGAAATTTGAGTAAAGTATAAACTTCAAATCGATTAAAAAAAAAAAATTCGATTTTTTTGGCTCAGTACAATATATAACCCTTTTAGGAAAATTCAGTTTTCCCACCACAATTTAGATATTTTATTTTATGGGCTATTTTTTCGCTTTCCCATTGATTTGGTTTGAGATTTCTAGCACTGATGTTGTCCTATGCTGATTTGAGCCTATGCTCTATCCCATATAGTATGTGTTATCAAAAACATCGCGAAGCATCAAGTTCTAAATGTTCTCAAACGATATGATATCCGAAGAGAGTGATAAGAGTTATAAGAAATGTCTCATCACACTGTTAGGTGGATTAAAAGCGTTTTTATGGATCATTTACACTGTTTTATGGATTTTCAGTTTTGTTTAAGGAACACGGACAACTTTTTTATGGATCATTTTACAATTCTTTATGGATTATTTTAAATATTTTATATGCAAAAGTATATTTTCCCGTTTGCCATGAGTCCAAGGTTTCGTCGATTCTTTAGGGACTATCGAATGTAGCCACCTTCCTAGCTCCCCATTGCTCCACGAGGTTTGCCAACTTTCGAGAGTTCTCTGATGAGTAATACTAAAAAATTCGTGGAAGCAAATTGGTCTTTTAAAAACGCTTTTAATCCACCTAACAGTGTGATGAGACATTTCTTATAACTCTTATAACTCTCTTCGGATGTTATATCCTTTGAGAACATTTAGAACTTGATGCTTCGCGATGTTTTTGATAACACATAATACATGGAATAGTGGCAGGACTCAGGGTGCTTACAGAGTGGCCGCGAGAAGCTGAGCAGGGGCTGGCACTGACATTAAAATGCGAGATGCGAGAAACCTGCTTGCAGCATATCAAATGGAACCTGTCAGAGTAAAAGCAGGCAGTCGGCGCCGATCCGCTCAGCTTTCACTCTGACATCATCCCTTTGGTTTGCAGCAAGCAGGTTTCTCGCATCTCGCATTCTAATGTCAGCATCAGCGCCAGCTCAGCTTCTCGCCGCCACTCTGTAAGCACCCTCAGAGAATCGCTCAAATCAGCGAAAGCGAAAAAATGGCCCATAAAATAAAATATTTAAATTGTGGTGGGAAAACTGAATTTTCCTAAAAGGGTTATATATTGTACTGAGCCAAAAAAATCGAATTTTTTTTACTCAAATTTCCAACGCGACTGAGAATTAAGAAATCAACGCTTTTTCTTGAAAAGGGCGATACTAGCGATACTTGGTTTTATTTTCTATTTATGAACTATTGTGTTTTTTACATCCTAGATTGCATGATTCAGTGATCGAAACCCAAAACTTCATAAAGTATTTGAAATTATTAAATTAAAATTTGTTTTTGCTATTGAAATTGACAAAATGATAGTATCGCCCCTTTGGTGATTGTTTACTTTTTCGGTCCCACCTATCAGCATTGAATTATCGCCCTTACGTTTTTTTTACAATAACTACCGTTCTACACCACCGATTTCGTCCGTGTTTTTCAATAGCGATCATTGTTACTATTTACAGTTGGTATCAGCTTGATAATCCTAAAAAATACGAAAATAACAGTTTCCCCTCTAAACTGCTAGCAAAAAATTTATCGCCCTGTTTGTTTGCATGGAGCGTGGAGGGCGAAACTTTAAATAAACAAACAAAAATACAGTTTCGCCCGTTGTATTTTTTGCTGTAGTTTAAGAAAGCAATATCTTAGAATCAAAATTTTTAGGTTAATTTGTTGCGTTTCAAAGCCCTCATTCGCATGTATGAAAAAAGCCTTATGTTTACATTTGTAAGTATCGCCCTTTTCACAAAAAAAGCGTTGAAATGAAATCGCAGCTCCTGATATCACGCTCAACTTTTTCTAAAGGTGACTTCCCAGTAGTATCCTTGATTTGAATTATTATCGCTAATCCTAATGCCAAAGAACAAATAAAACCCTTTCGAAAACGAACCGTTTGGGAAAATCATCATCATTACTGGAATTTTCATTTTCACGAATCTTTTCGATAACCTTCCGTCACTTGCGTTAATGCACTGGGTGCACAGTGCTCTGAAAATGTAGCGAAATCGTCTTAGGGCACCAGCGGGTCTAATTCAGAGCTATTTGCGCGGCGAGTTAAACCTGTAAAGAATACTAAAAATTAATTTCTTTTCCATAATTTTCAGTTCAGAAATTCGAGAGATCGTGCTCACCGCAAGCCTTGAAAAATAGACTACATTGTGAAGCGACGGTCACTATTTATTAAAAAATCACGGTTAAATAAAAAATAAAACTATTAAAAAATTTCAAATAGTTTATAATTTTCACAAACTTTTTAGGAAAAATTGTTTAATAAGCTTTCGCAATATTGTGTAGGAAAAAAGCTGAGAATTTCAGTATTTTCTCTATCTGCAACATATAAACCCTTAAGTATACCAATTAATTGGTATACGAATTGGAATAGGTTCGCCAAATTTTGGAAGAAGTCTATAAAATAACCCCTTGAAAGCTACCTAAAAATTGTTGTAGTTCGATGCAATAAAAAACCCCCAAAAATGAAATGTACTCTTAATGTGAAACACAGTGAATAATACATGCAAGAAAGACCCATTTTTATCAATCTCATGGTGTATTTTAGGCTGACAAAATGGGGACATTGACTATATCGGGTAATTTTTTTTCATTATAATAAACTGAAGCTGTTAAAATATTCTTCCCGTCCCCTGATGTAGTCTGATAACTATTTCTGATTATATTTAACTTTTTATTTTTGTATATTTCCATCTTCATGATAAAGAAAACATGCGCAAGAAAGGTTTTACTCGAATTCAGTCTTGTTCGTGTGCTAGAGCCCATCAAACATATGTTCATATTTGGCTGATAAAATCGGGGTTTCAATATATTATAATAGATATTCAGCATTCGAAGAAGTTTCTTGTGAAAGAGTGTAGAACGACTTTGTTTCTACTTACTACTTTCTACTCAGCGGCGTAGCCAGAAATTCGGTTTGGTGAAAATCGATCATACTGTCCAAACGGCACAATTCCGAAACCGTAATTTTTGAAGTTTTAAAATTATGCCGAATACATTTTTCAGAAAATAGTAACAGAGTTCGTGTCTTTAGCGAATTTGTTGAGAATTTATTGTAGTGATGAATATTAACCTGAGAAACTTCACCATAAATACTTCTTGGACGATATACCGTCAAAATTATTTTATCAAATGATGCGCTGTTTAACGTTTGTAAAACTCATTGAAGATACTAAACCTCTGAAATTGGCGGTTTCAAAATGATGCTATCTTGACCTTAAATTACTGTTTTTGAACATTTGACCTATACATATAATTGGTCATACAACAAAAATCAAATGCTCATCAAAATCGATCAGAACCTGCTAGAGTCGAATGGAAATCGTCATTTTTCATAAATTTCTCTCTACATTCGGAAAGTGTTATCCTCGTTATTAATCATATTACGTTTCCGTCTCAACTCGACGCATTCCAAAAATAAAAACCTGTTTTAATCCACCTAGTGGTGCAATTGTGCTTTTCTCATTTGTCCAGACTACGATTCCTTGGCTGGTTATATTCAATACAATGGTGGAAATGAATATTACATGTTCAGTACGATTTGCACATACATACAACGGATCGACAGCCACGATCTTGAGATACTATGTGATACTGAAACATCGCTTGAAACCAGCGGCGGATCATGGAGAATGATCCGGGAGGTCCAGGTCCTGCCGAAAATTTTCAACTTGTTAAGAAATTTTAAACTAGTTTTAATTTTCAAGTAGCAACCCCTCACTGCATACTCCCTCCGGGCTGGTATGATTGACGATTTTTAGAGTGATTGCATAACCTTTCTATATGAGAAAGGCAAAAATGTACCCAAGTCCAAAAAAGTCAATTTTTGTCAAACATCTCAATGTTTCATGCATTTTAAAGTCATTTGGCATCAAAAATACAAATTTGATTTTGAAAAGTTTTCATTTCAGTTTATATGAAATTTGCTGTGTGATTGCACTCTTCAACTCGTAACTCCGGAACCGGAAGTCCAATTAATAAAAAAAATCAATAGCGGCCGATGAGAAGGTTGTACCTTTCATTTGAGACTAACTTTATGCAAATCGGTCCAGCCATCTCTGAGAAACAGAGGTCACATTTTTTTTTTCACATACCCACATACACACACATACATTTTCGATCTCGACGAACTGAGTCGATTGGCATATGACACTCGGCCCTCCGGGTCGGGATTAGATTGACGAATTTTAGAGTGAATGAGAAATGTAAAAACATTTTTAGCAAATGTTGAAAGTTATGCATTTTTTTGGTGAGCAGTTCTATGTATCATAGACATTAAATCAATTTTAACTTCGCTTCCTATTAAATAAAGACCATTATTACAGTACATCTCTACAAAAACGAGACCAATTTGAAAATAAATCTGAGGATTATGATTGATTACAGAACTCTGGAATTTTCTATTGGAATGTTTTCAGGCAGGAATTTGATATTGATGCAATTAGACAACTGTGAAATCAAGACCAATAGATCAGTTACATATCAGGACCCCATTCGGACAATTTATCAAAAGTCCTCATGATGTATACAACAACAGGTTATCAATCTACGGATCAGATAATTGTTATTGTAATATTGAATTAAATCAGTCTGCATCAATAAATTTTCAACTTCAATCCAATATTATTTTTGGGTGTGGTGGAGGGGGGGGGGGGGTTGTATGGTGTTAAACACCAAAAACTTCTCTTGGCTACGCCGTTGCTTGGAGTTATTTATTTCGCTTTTCATTTTCCGATATGTTCCAGATCGATCCGATGGACATAAGTTAGAAAAATTGCAGTCAGAAGGTTCGCACAAATGAACATTTTTGCATTGATAAGTTATCAAGTTCCTTCCAGAGAACTTGGAAGTGTTCGGTGATTATTTCTAGCGGTTGTAGATAGAAAAATGAAATACGAAATTCGATTTATCGAAATAATGTTTGGCTTATTTCAATGAATTATTACTATATTGAACAATAAATAGGCGACAAACAGTAATCCACAAACAACAAACCATAACTTTTAAAGTATTCAAAATAGATATTTGAAGTCTTCAGTAAAGTTATTCGCAAAAATAAGAGCTACAAATTTGCTAAAGGCATTATTTCGATATAATCACTTCCAAGAAAATTTGTGAAAATATCTCACTCATAAGGGGATTAATCAGCAAAAGCACAATACCAAAAGAAAAGGCATATTGCTTCCATTAAATTCTCAGAAGATACTATTGACCTAAAATAAGCCGTTTTGGCGTTAATAATAGATTACATGTTTTTGGTCATATTTCTGGCAATGGGAAATGATAAAAATCTTTCGTCCGCATTTAATGTTAAATATCTCTTTTGATAATAGTTCGATTTCAGCAATCTATAGCTTGTTCGAAAGGTATTCGTTAAAGCTATCTAAAAACATATAAATTGTTAATCTATATTGTCAATTTCGTCAGATAATTAAAAAAACTGCAAAAACGCCATTTTTACGCATTCAAACATTCATATCTTGAAAAATAAACAAAAATGGAATCAAAAACAAATTGATAGCATTCTTACTGTTTTTTAGTTCTTTCATTTAAAATTGGTTTGGATAAGATCGGTTCAGCCATTGCTGAGAAACACGAATGAGAATTTGTCCGTTACATACACACGCACACACAGACATTGTCCCTAATCGTCGAGTGGTATATAAGACTCGGCCCTCCGGACCTCGGAAAAATCTTGAAAGTTTGAGTGAATTCTATACATTTCTTTTATAAGAAATGTAAAACGTCACCTTCTAGGGCACTCGCCTTAGCTAAGGAGTCCGCCTTCTTATTGCCCGGAATGGAGCAATGAGAAGGGGCCCATACCAAGATAATCTGGAAAGATTTGTCAGATAAAGTACTCAGTAGCTCCCGTATTTTCCCCAAAAAATACGAGGAATGCTTTCCTTGTTTCATCGAGCGAATAGCGTCAATAGAACTCAGACTATCCGAGATTATGAAGTAATGGTCTGAGGGTAATGTGTCAATGACTCCAAGGGTATACTGAAAAGCAGCTAGTTCTGCGGCGTAAACTGAAGCGGGGTCACTGAGTTTGTAGGAGGCGGTGAACTTTTGATTGAAAATACCAAAGCCAGTGGACTCTTCGAGGTTTGATCCGTCAGTATAAAACATCTTACAACAGTCGACTTCTCGGAATTTATTATAAAAAATGTTTGGAACCACTTGTGGGCGTATGTGGTCCGGAATTCCACTAATTTCGTCTTTCATGGATGTGTCGAAGAAAACTGTAGATTCAGAAGTATTTATGAAATGCACACGGAAGAAGGATTAATATTTTGCGCCATGTAGTCAAAGTACAGGGACATAAAACGGGTCTGAGAATTGAGCTCAACAAGCCTTTCGAAATTTTCAATCACCACCGGGTTCAAGATATCGCATCGAATGAACAATCGATATGAGGGTTCCCAAAATCGATTTTTCAACGGGAGAACACCCGACAGCACTTCGAGACTCATCGCATGGGTCGACTGCATGCACCCTAAGGCGATACGCAAACAACGATACTGAATTCTTTCGAGTTTGATGAAATGTATGTTCGCGGCAGATCGAAAGCAGAAGCATCCTTATTCCATTACCGACAGTATCGTTGTTTGATACAACCAATTAGGTCTCCTGGGTGGGCACCCCACCATGTTCCGGTTATTGTACGAAGAAAGTTGATCCTTTGCTGGCATTTCTGTTTCAGATACCGAATATGGCATCTCCAAGTACCTTTCGAGTCGAACCAGACCCCTAGATATCTTACTGTGAAGACCTGAGCGATAGTTTGACCCAGCGATGCCAACCTTCCAGTTTAAACTGGATTCTTCCAGTTTTTTTTTACAACATCCAGTCAAACAGACAATCGGAAAAATCTTCCAGTTTTTTGAAATTTTAGCCAGTTTTATCCAGTTTTTTTAATATTCATTTATTTAGTTTTCTTTCTCACAAATTGTAACTCGATTCACAGAATTTTCAAGCAAGCGATGGGATGATGCAGAGTGTCGCAGAATAAGATTTAAATCCACCGTGACCTGAACTCTTTTTATACTACTTGTGAGTAAAACGGTACAAGAATGTACATTTTGATACGATTTCAAATGAATTTTACTCAAACATAAAGGTGACAGTACATTGTGTCAAATATTTACATGAACATTTGTTGTATTCGCAGCTAGTTGCTATAGTATCGTAAGAAAGGATTAAGCGCATTCTCAAGTTTAGTAAAGGGTCTTAAATTTACGATTTTGTGGATTTTGTGTAGATTGAAAATCTTCAAAACAGTAAAATTCGACTGTAACTATTAGAATTACAGTCAAAGTCAGATGTTCTAATATTTTTTAAAATTTGGACAACAATATCAAAAACTGACTCAAATTTTCAATAAAAGGTTTGGAACATACGTGTTTACTTAAAATTACGTTCATTGAATCGTTGACTTAAACATAACAAGAGTATAGTAGGTTTTTTCGAGCATCCAGTTTTTTTCCAGTTTTTTTCTAGAAAGGTTCCAGTTTTTTTGAAAAAAATGTTGGCAACGCTGGTTTGACCCATTAATAGAAGCTGTAGTTGTGCTGGTTCACGCTTCCTAGAAAATACAACTAGCTCAGTTTTCTCCGTGGAGAATTCGATACCCAGCTTAATAGCCCAAGCAGACAAATTGTCCAAGGTATTCTGTAATGGTCCTTGTAGATCGACAGCTTTGGGTCCCGTAACATACACCACGGCATCGTCTGCAAGTTGCCTTAACGTGCAAGAATTGTAAAGACATTCATCAATGTCGTTGACATAGAAATTGTATAACAGGAGGCTTAGACATGAGCCATGGGGAAGGCCCATGTAGCTGAATCGTGATGTCGATAAGTTACCATGCGAAAAATGCATGTGCTTTTCCGACAACAAGTTTAGTAAAAAGTTGTTTAAAGTCGCTGAAAGACCATGCTGGTGCAGCTTCTCTGAAAGAATGTTGATCGAAATTGAATCAAAAGCCCCCTTAATATCTAGGAACACTGATGCCATCTGCTCTTTGCTAGCATAGGCCATTTGAATTTCGATTGAGAGTAACGCAAGACAATCGTTCGTCCCTTTGCCTTTGCGAAAGCCAAATTGCGTATCTGACAGTAAGCCATATGCTTCGACCCAATTGTCGAGGCGGGATAGGATCATTTTCTCGAACAACTTCCGGATACAGGATAGCATTGCGATCGGTCGATACGAATTGTGGTCGGAGGCTGGTTTTCCTGGTTTTTGGATGGCGATGACCTTCACTTGCCTCCAATCGTGTGGGACAATGTTAGCCTCAAGAAACTTATTAAATAAGTTCAACAAGCGTCTCTTGGCAGAGTCTAGCAGATTCTTCAACAAGTTGAATTTGATTATGTCTGGCCTTGGAGCTTTATTGTTACACGACAAGAGAGCAAGTGAGAACTTCAGCATCGAAAAAGGTGTTTCGTTCGCGTTATCGTGAGGGGACACGGCGCGGTAGATCTTCTGTGCCGGCGCGGAATCCGGACAAACCTTCTTGGCGAAATCGAATATCCAATGGTTTGAATATTCCACGCTCTCATTACTATTTCGGTTTCGCATACGTCGGGCAGTTCCCCACAGAGTGCTCATCGATGTTTCTCCCGTTAATCCGTCGACGAACCGGCGCCAATAACCGCGTTCCTTGACTTCCATCAAACTCTTCATTCGCTTGTCTAACGTCGCGTACTGTCGAAAACTTGCGAGTAACCCGTGGTTCCGGAAGTTCTTATACGCAGCGGCCTTCTCCGCGTACACGTCTGAGCAGTCTTTATCCCACCAGGGATTGGGAGAACGTTTTTGTATGTTCGCGCCGGGTACTGGCATAGTCTGAGCTTGATTTGCACTGTCGAGAAACAAGCCAGCCAAAAAGCTGTACTCTTCCTCCGGAGGAAGTTCTTGAGTAGATTCGATGTTGTTGGATATCACGGCCGCATAATTCTTCTAATCGATATTTCGTGTGAGGTCATACGAAATATTGATTGTTTTCAATTGCCTTGAGCCGTTATTGCTTGAGATTACGATCGGCAGATAGTCGCTACCGTGGGGATCAAGGATTACCTTCCACGCGCATTCTAACTGTAGCGAGGTCGAGCAAAGGGATAAATCTAATGCGCTTGGGCGCGCTGGTGGGAGAGGAATCCGTGTCGTTTCACCCGTGTTTAGAATTGTCATATTGAAGTTGTCGCAAATATTGTGAATTAAAGAGGAACGGTCATCATCATAAAGGCAACCCCATTTCGTACCGTGAGAGTTAAAGTCTCCCAAAACTAGTCGCGGTGCGGGCAGGGATTCTATGATGTCATGTAGCTGCCGGTGCCCAATCGCGGTGTTGGGGGGATATATATGGAATCTATGCAGTGACGGATCCAGGGGGAGGGTCCTGGGGGTCCGGATCCCCCCCACCGAAAATTTTTAACTTCTTGAGAAATTTTAAAATAGTTTCTATTTTAACCTTTACAGTACCAAGCTAACATTTTTCTGAAAATTTTGTTTAAATTTTGCTCTCATTCCGTCAATTTTTGACCGAATTGGATGGAACTGGCTTTAAAAGATCTGGAATTTAGTCCAGTTTCTATATACCGAGTAGTGTTCAAATCCGTGGACCGGTTCCGGAATTAATCCGAATTCCCTTGGGGTATATCCGGCATCCCAGTGGGGTGACGGACGAGTTTTGAAGAAATATCCCATAAATTTAAGTAATTGTATTTTGAAATGTGCTACATATGACTATTTCCCATTGATCCTTCACAATAGACATGAATTGGACCAATCTTGGCCACCGGAGAACTGTTCCGGGAGAACCTAAGAAAATGTATATATTTTTCTATCATTCCAGCGATTTGGGTTCATAGCTTTATACGAAATGCGAAGTTCTTCCAATCATACGGTTCTACAGCTCCCTCAAGGCCATTCCGGCACCGGTTCCGTACGGATGGACATTTGACGCCATTTTGAAAACCAAGATGGCGGCTTCCGGTTACCACAAAATAGTGAAAACCACCATCAATATGGGTGTTATTTGAAAGAGAACGGTCAACAAAAGCCGGAAATTGATAATTGACGCCATTTTGAAAAGAAATGGGGATTTCCGGCTACCACAAAACAGTGAAAAGCATCATCAATATGGGTGTCATTCGAAAGGGAGTGGTCAATAGAAGACAGAAATTGATTTTTGACGCCATTTTCAAAACCAAGATGGCGGTTTCCGGTTATCACAGTGCAGTGCAAACCGCCACCAATAATGGCGTCATTGTAAAGCGCTAGCGATCAGCAAAAGCCGGAAATTGGTTTTTGACGCCAATTCGAAAACCAAAATGGCGGGTTCATGTTCCAAAGAAACAGTGAAAACCGTCATCAATATGGGTGTCATTTGAAAGGGGTGTGTCAGCAGGAGACGGAAATTGATGATTGACGCCATTTTGAAAACCAAGATGGCGGCTGCCGGTTTCCAAAAAGCAGTGAAAACTACCATCAATATAGGTGTTATTTGAAAGGGATTGGTGAGAAAAAAGGACGAAATTGATTGTTTATGCAGTTTTGAAAACCAAGGTTGCGGTTTCCTGTTACTGCAAAACAGCGAAAACTATCATCAGTATAGGTATCAGAAAGAGGTAGTCATAAAGTGATTTTTGACGCCATTTTCGAAAACCAATATGGTGGCTTCCGGTTACTACAAACAACAGTGAAAACCATAAGTATGGGTGTCATTTGAAAGGGGTGGCCAGTAGATGTAGTGGTGGCGGTGGTACTACCACCTTTGTAACAGGAACACTCTCCATAGCACTGAGCAATCTTTACACGACAAGCATGACGTGTTCAAGCATCTCTGACCATACTCAGCATGCTACTGTACGAAGGGCCAAAAAGGAATTGCGTGGTTGGAAAGTGACTTCGCTTACATGTACTACGGAAGCTTTTGCTTCCAATAACAAGACCATATAAGCCAATTACAATGCAAGCCATTGTTATAAAAAGTAGCCTCAATAGGTGGGGAGAAAATCCTGCGCAATGTTCACGAAATGTTAGCAATAAGAATCTGGCTACTCCACTCTTCCTGCCCAAATCGTTTCAATCAGGTGGCTTGATGGTCCCTCTCAATTCCCATGTATTCTATGTAAGGGTCATTCCACGCGCAGTGATCAAGGCACGTGTAATCGACCTTCACGGATTTGAATCAAATTTGGAGGAATTGCTCATCTAGGGCCAATATATAAAAACCCAAATTTTTGTGTCTATTCAATCACCCCTCGGGCAATGAGAGGACCCCCCCCCTTTTGGCAAATTGTCAAAACCCTTGATTTCCTTTTGAACATATTTCCGGTTCTATTTACTCTAGAACCAAACCGTAAGATGGGTTTTGAAGAAAATTGTTCAAGGAGTTTAGAAAATATATTAGTTATTGGCGACAGTGCTGCCAACTATCCGATTTTTTAGCCAAATAGCAAATCAGCGATATTTTGAAGCAAAAAAACGCTTTTTCCCATATAAAATCGCAGGCGCACAACAATAAAAAAAACTAACTTGAGTATTCTAAGTTCACACATAATTTATCGTGAAGTAGACGAGAAATTATGAAAAATTACGTTTTTGGTTGCTTTTTAGCAGATCAGGGTCAATTTTTATGACTGTTTGAAGATTTTCTCAATTTTGGCCAATAAAAATGGATTTTTATATGAGAAAAAATTCGAGTTCTTCCCTTCAAAACAGTGCATCTCAGGATGCGCTCAAATTATATTGAGATCATACGTGTTTTTTATGTAAAAATATCTACAGAACACGATGGCATTAGAATCTTCAAAATTAAAATATTTGTAATAAGAAAAAAAAAACTTTTAATATTTAACTGAAAAAATCGCATAGTCGGCATCACTGCCGCGAAAAGTTAAGCTCCTTGAGCAATTTTCTTCAAAAACCATTTTTCGAATGGATTCTATAGTAAATAGAAGCGGTGATATTTGTAGAAGACACCTAATTTCTATCTCTCTCCGTTGAAAAGTTAGTGTTGGCGCCATCTATGCGGTCACAGGTGGCACTAAAATTTTCTAACCAAGACATAACTCGTATTATGTATTGCAATTCTTCCGAACATACTATTCAGCTAAATCTAACCATTATTCTACAAAAATGTTTAGTTTGTTAGAACCTAGTACCGGTACACTACCACGCACTGCTAGGCCCCATGCAAAACTGACTCAGACACCACTTCGCTAAAAGTTTGATAACTTCTTTTAACAAAGCCGAATTGACTAGCAGTCTTCGACAAAGTTGTACACAATTAAATTATATTTCTTATTTTCACTTACAGTGATAATTCGATGCATACTGTGCCACCTAGCGGTGAAAATGCGAGATAGTGGGTTTTCTTCATATAAATTGTCGAAAAATCCCATACAAAGTTCAGGCACGTTGGTCCGGTAGCTAGACTTGTCTGATTTGCTTCAAATTTAGAGCAAGTACTCCTGGTGGGACTAGGAATCGACTCAGGGGTAGGCCGATAGGGGTCACGTCCTTACAATCGTCGAACGGTTTTGTGTAATCAGATAGGTGTACTAATTTTTGTTTTAAGTTTGTAAACAAGAAACAGGGGTTGGATAGGCAACCGCTCTCCTCTTGCTGCAATAAGTGTGCTGGATATGCTACACATAGCTATGCGGCGGTACGGTTTTTTGGTGTTGGTGTTTGTTTTTTCGTGTCGTGGAGAAGGCGGCCATCGAGGTTTTTAGATAGTGACGGACCACGGCATCGAACAGACGCCCCGAGTTTTTTTGTTTTTCCGGGACAGTTTCCAGCCACAATAACCAGTGCGGTGAAGTGCGCGTGTGCGATGGTGACAATCCCGTTCGAAAAGTGCCGACCCGTGGTTCGGGTACTCAAGTGTTTTGGTGTCGGGTCGCCGGAAAAGGAAGCTATGCGCCAAGGAGCAACTCGCTTCCCCGGCTAAGTATAAAGGAACCAGAAGACGCCTTTCCGCTCTCGCTGTGAAGGATCAGCCGAACGAGCCTAGCTCTCCTTCACAGCTAAGCTTCAAGGAGAGCGAAGCAGGGTGGCCAAAGGTGCTCCCTGGGAAGTACACTGCGGTGACTTCTGGGATCTCTCGCGGGGAGCGAGTAGATCCGGCGATAATTCACCATCGTCGCTAGGGAGGTTCCAACAAAGGAGCCAAGCTCACCTCCCTAGCTAAAAGTCAAGGACCGCTGCCGGCGCAGCCAACGACACCAGCAGGAGAACGCGGCCGTTGTGTTCCCGGCCGGTCGGAAGAAACCGCCCGCCTTCCCGCCATCGTCAGAAGCAGCTGATCAACTTCATCGACAGAGTGCAACAAAGAGGAGATTTGGTGGAATAAAAGTCGGTAAATCTATTAGTTTATTTACCTTTTTTTGTTGTGAAACGAAAATCCGTAATTCTGTAGAAACACCTAGGCCGCCCTGAAAAGAAGGGTACGCCGGGCAAACAAGAACCCGAGTAGTGGAAAACCCTTACTTACAAAGTAAAGAAAAAAGTAGGCAACCGCGGCATCCCAGTCGCCGTCGTTCCCTCAGCACATTATTCGGCAGCGGCTCACGAGTCAAAATTTCTTGATATCATCCACTGCTTTAATTGAGACCAGCAATCACTCCATAAACGATGAAGTCATCGAAGAAGCCCCACACACCTGCACGTATACCACACTATGTAGCCGACACCGACACCAACCACGAACGCGTGAATCAACAAATACATCTCCAATGCAACGCACTATCACGATCCGCAGTATTGAACGAGGAAAAATACACATGTCCAAATCGAAAATTATTATTATATTGCCGATTGATAGCCCATGTGAACATCGGCAAGAATGAACTAATCTTGTTGAGATCTGCATTCAACATATTGACAACAATATGATTTAATTCGGTTATTCTCGCATAGTAATGACTACGAAATGGGAGCAAGTTTTAAAAGTTTCGCTGAACAATATTGAAAATTAGTCTAAATCTGTACCTTTTGAGTCACGAAGAAACTTAGTTGTCTGTCACAACAGCACATACTTATTGTTGGTGTGAAATAGTTGTTGAAATAAAAATTGCTACTTGGGTGACCGTTCATTTTTAAATAAAACCCATACCGATGATTATTTTGACTATTTTGTGGTACCACCATCTTGCTTTCCAAAATGGCGTCAATCAATATCCGTATCTGCCGAGCATCCACTCGCAAATGACTTCCATCTTGATGACAGTCTTCACTGTTTTGTGGAAACCGGAAGCCGCCATCTTGGTATTCAAAATGGCGTCAATCATCAATTCCCGTCTTCTACTGATCACCCCGTTTCAAATGCCACCCACACTGAGAATGGTTTTCATTGTTTCCTTGGAACAGGAAGCCACCATCTTGGTTTTCAAAATGGCGTAAACAACCAGTTTTCGTCTTTTGCTGACCACCCGTTTTACAATGACACCATTATTGACGGTGGTTTTCACTGCCTTGTGGAAACCGGAAGCCGCTATCTTTGCTTAGAAAATGGCGAAAAAATCAATTTCTGTCTTCCATTGACCCCCCCCCCCTTTTGAATGACACTCATATTGACAATATTTTTGACTGTTGTGGTAACCGGAAACCGCCATCTTGGTTTTGAAAATGGCGTCAATTATAAATTCCCTCCTTCAAATAACACCCACATTGATGGTTGTTTTCAGTGTTTTGTGGTAACCGGAAGCTACCATCTTGGTTTTCAAGTGACCATCTCTTTTCTAATGACACCCATATTGATGACGGTTTTCACTGTTTCTTTGGAACATGAACCCGCCATTTTGGTTTTCGAATTGGCGTCTAAGACCAATTTCCGGCTTTTGCTGATCGCTAGCGCTTTACAATGACGCCATTATTGGTGGCGGTTTGCACTGCAGTGTGATAACCGGAAACCGCCATCTTGGTTTTGGAAATGGCGTCAAAAATCAATTTCCGGCTTTTGTTGACCGTTCTCTTTCAAATAACACCCATATTGATGGTGGTTTTCACTGTTTTATGGTAACCGGAAGCCGCCATCTTGGTTTTCAAAATGCGTCAAATGTCCATCCGTACGGAACCGGTGTCGGAATGGCCTTGAGGGAGCTGTAGAACCGTATGATTGGAAGAACTTCGCATTTCGTATAAAGCTATGAACCCAAATCGCTGGAATGATAGAAAAATATATACATTTTCTTAGGTTCTCCCGGAACAGTTCTCCGGTGACCAAGATTGGTCCAATTCATGTCTATTGTGAAGGATCAATGGGAAATAGTCATATGTAGCACATTTCAAAATACAATTACTTAAATTTATGGGATGTTTCTTCAAAACTCGTCCGTCACCCCACTGGGATGCCGGATATACCCCAAGGGAATTCGGATTAATTCCGGAACCGGTCCACGGATTTGAACACTACTCAGTATATAGAAACTGGACTAAATTCCAGATCTTTTAAAGCCAGTTCCATCCAATTCGGTCAAAAATTGACGAAATGAGAGCAAAATTTAAACAAAATTTTCAGAAAAATTTTAGCTTGGTACTGTAAAGGTTAAATTCGTACTAAATTCAAAATCATTCATAACCACATTCAACCACCGAAACTGATTTTAATTAAATGAAGGTATTACATATTACGTATTGTACAACGAACATTTCAAAATCGAAAATTCGGACCCCCTTCGAAATTTTTTTCTGGATCCGCTCTTGAAGCTATGCAAAGATCTTTGCCTTTATTTGTTACTTGACAAGCGACAACTTCAATACCTGTTATCGAAGGGAGGTTAATTCTGTAGAAGGAATAGCACTTTTTGATCCCCAAAAGCACTCCTCCATAGGGGGTGTCTCGATCCAGGCGAATAATATTAAAATCGTGGAAGTTGAGATCTATATCTGAATTTAACCAAGTTTCACATAATGCAAATGCATCGCAACTCAAACTATTTATTAAAATTTTGAAGGAATCGATTATCGGGACGATACTTCTGCAGTTCCACTGTAGAACAGTGATCAAATCCGTGACCTCGTTCGATGAGTTAGTCAAAAAGGAAGGGGCCATTTAACAGTCAACTGCTTCAAAAATGTTCTTACTGTAGGGAGAAATGCTAACATAAGACTTTTAATAGGATCAGTTATACTGAAAGTTTTTATTATCCAGTCCACTATGTCCGAGAGTTTGATAATTAAAGTGCTGTGATTATTCTCGAACTGGAACAAAGGAACACTTGGGATTTTTGATGTTCCTGGAAGTGCTGGGAACTCCTTCTCTGAGTTTAATCCTCCGAGACCAGGAGCTACTTGCTTCGGATTGGTTGCAACACTTCCAATAGATTGACTTTCGAAGCCCCGTCAAAGGATACCTGCTGGCCTTTACAAGGAACATTGGGAGAGGAAATGTTCCTCTTCTTCCTATAACTTCTAGGCGTCCTAGTAAATGTTCCCTCAGCCTCGCCCTTGTTAGGAGGCAAGTGAGCATAGATGTTTGTTGAGGATGGTGGTGTAGCTTTCTTTAGCATTTCTGCGAAAGAACGTTGGGATCGTCCCGCAAGGGAACGTTTTAGTTTATCCCCGCGTAGTTTGTACGCGGGACATGCCGAGATATCATGTAGATTCTCTGCACAGTAAGGACACTTCTCAGCATTCTTACTGCACGAATCATCCAGATGATTCTCACCGCATTTTCCGCAGCGGGCCTTATTGCTACAATGGGTGTCTGTGTGACCCAATTGTTTACACTTTGTGCAATTCATGATCCGCGGTACAAACAGACGCACAGGCAGACGAACATTGTGCAAGAGGACGTAATTTGGCAAAGCGGTACCAGCGAAGGTCAACCGATAAGAGTTTGATTGGGGGTACGTTTTTGAACCATCCCCCGCCACTACTACTGAGTGCAAACGCTTGCACTCAAGTAGTTTCACTGGCTGAAGTAAGCGGTCTCTAAAACGGCCAACCCCGTACTGCAGCAGATCCTCGCATGTTAAACTCTCATCGCTGACAACGCCTTCAGACTGTACTTTTACAGCTGGAATATACACATAATAGTCCTTCGTAAAGTGCTCGCAGCAAGTAACATCGTTTGCCTGCTTTGAGTTAGCCAACACGACCCTGAGCCTGTCTGAGCGGACCTTTTTTGAACGCGGATTAGTACTGTTCTTTTTCGCACGGACCGAAAACAAAACACTTCTATCTCGATCGAGCGATGCGTAGAGACTGAGGAACTGTCGATAGTGGACACCATATTCAAAGAATTATTGATTGGCCATCAGTGATAGAATAGAACAAATAGAAATGGATTTTTAATCTTTGAAGTATTATGATTGTACCGGTTTATATAGGAAATTCCTATGTGGCCGCAACAACCATCCTGTAACTCCGGAACTAAATGTCAGATACGAATGAAAATCAAAAGCAATCCATGGGAGTATTGTATCTTTCATCTTTTTCCAAGTTTATAAAAATCGGTCCAGAATTCCCTGAGAGAAAGGTATGACATTAACTTACGAACTTGAAAAGTACTCGGGGACATCAAGAACCGTCTTAGGCGGCCAATGTGGTCAAAGCTCCTTACAATGATCATTAGTGACCTAGACCCGCAAATCCGAGGTGCAACCCTTTTCAATATGTATTACACCATTTGGACATCATGGTGTTACCATTTTATATGAGAATTTGCTGAGAGACAGCACTCTTCAACCCGTAACTCCGATCGACAAAAAATTCAATAGCAGCTTATGGGAGCTGTTCACGCCGAAGTGAACATAGTATCGGAAAATTATATTGACCGCCAAAATCGACACCAGCCGACAGTGTGCCAGATCGAACATTTTCTCCCCCGAAGCATAGATTAAATTATTCTTTAGTTTCAATCACCTAAGGCAAATCCTGCGCTACGATCATCGTTGCCCAGCTGACTGCTGCTGTTAGCCACTGGAGAAGACAACAATAAGTTTTCACTGTACGGCGATTTCTACGCAAATTCGTCGCCGTAGCAGCACCGAGAGCAGATGATCGCACACGGTTGGGTCATCTTCCCCTTCAGCCGTCTCATGTCCTGTGGGAGCAGCAGGACAGTACGGCAGTACAAAGTTTATCGCCGAATAACACAGTCCAGCGCAACTGACTGTGCGACGCGCTCGCCGTGCATACGTTGCACACCGCTTCCCCACAGACCGGGAATTAGAAATAGTTTCAAAGCAGTGAAATTCAAATATAACATGTAAATAGTGTAAATAAATGTTATGTTATAAGAGATTTTCAGTGTTGTGTGGACTGAAAGTTGTCCAAAGCAGGCGGAAAAGAACGCCCTTCTGCTGGTCTGTGCGGTCCAGCCAAGTTTGTTTTCGTTTCTGGTGCTGTTCGTCCACCCTGTGTTTCACTGTTTCCCGAGCTTGAGTATCAGCCATATCCCGGCGTAAACATGGTCCTTCGAGCCAGATAGACCCTCAAGTCCAACTCCGGTAGCGAATGACGGATCTCAATAGTAGCATGTCTGTAATAATATACGTACATGAAACTATTGAGAACCAGAGCTACAGGTTCAAAGCCCTGGCAAAGGAGGATGGTTGTGATGATCTGGGCCGCGGTCACCACGTAAAGCAAGATAGGTCATAACCCCAATTCCAAGGCGTGAAGCGACCCGTGCCGAGGGATGAGTGATCGAGGGGGTGAAAAAGATGCTCGATCGTTAACGGAGCCTGTGGGGTACCTGGGAAACCCCCACAGTAAGCGCCTCTTACCACGCTAATGCGGAGCTCTGGCCATACCAAACCCCTTTGCTAGAGGTTTGGCGAGGTCTCCCCCGTGGGGAGAGTAGTGGAGCGACGAGTGCTGCATCTGATAGCACCAGTGACCCCCCAGTAGTGGTAGGAAATAGCCCTACCAACGCACTGGACGGGCCACTATTCGCGATGCGCAAAGTGGTGGAGCAGCTCGATTCAATAATCGAGTTCACTAGCGCAAAGCAAAACATAAGCAAGGAGTTAAAGTAGAGTCTCCTGGAACTCCGGAAAACTGTTCGTGTCGCAAGACAGAAACAGCAGGCTTATACCAAGCGGGTGGAATGTCGGGAGAAGTCCGACAGAGAAACCCAGACAGTGGCCTCCAAGAGGGAGGGAAGAGAGAAGGTCGATACAGGCACTCAGACAGTGGCCTTCACCTTCTATGGAGCAGCCACGTCGCTCGAAGCGGCGGCCGAGTTCCCCTCGAAGGGAAAAGGCAAGGGCAAGGGCAATCGTAAGACGGCGTCGAACGCGAAGCGCCCTAGGAAGTCGCCAGGCGAGGGTGCAAAAACCGACACCACACGCGTGCAACCGTTAAGGCCAAACGCCGTTTGGCCGAGGTAAGCGAGGGCGAGAGTGACCTCGCTGAGCAGAGCGTTGGTACCAGCAAACCGGCGCAACCGGGGCAGGGGGGGCGTTAACCCCTGGACGCTGGTTACCAGGAAGAAGCCGGCACCGACACCGGAGGTACCGCGGCCCGGGAAGAAGCCCAAGGACAGAGGCGAGGCTTTGTGGTTGAAAACCGATAAGGACAAATACGCCGACGTCCTAAAGTCGATGAAGGCGGCCGAAAGCCTTTCGGCCCTTGGGAAAGATGTGCATAGCGTGAGACGCACCAACAAGGGAGAAATGCTTCTGGTGCTGAAGCGAGGCGCACAATCTAGTGCGGTATACAAGGCCTTAGCCCAAGAGGTCCTTGGTGAAGGCGCCTAAGTCAGGTCGCTAGGGGCGGAAATGACTCTCCAGTGCAAGCATCTTGACGAGTTCACGACCGCATAAGATGTCGTCGCAGCCGTTAAGGAACAATGCGACGTCACAATTGAGCGGGCCTCTGTCCGATTTAGAGATGGACCCTCTGGCGCCCAAGTAGCCTACCTCAGGCTACTGAAGGCGGATGCCAAAAAGGTAACCGAGAAAGGGAAGCTGAAGATCGGCTGGTCGGTATGCCCTATTAGCATACCCCAGCCGCCTTCAGTGGATAGGTGCTATCGGTGCCTTGAATCCGGCCACAAAGCCTACGAGTGCAAGGGCATAGATAGGAACAAACTATATCGTCGCTGCGGCGAGGAGGGGCATAAAGAGCGGGGTTGCACTAAGGCACACAAGTGCCTTATATGCACCGCTAAGAAGCAAGCCCATAAACATGCTATGGGCGGACTTTCGTGTCCCTTCGGTGAGGTAAATGAGAAGAAGCCGTGAACGTCACACAGCTAAACGAACTATGCGTGGACTGTGTACAAAGTGTACCGCAATGAATATTCGTGTACCTTGCGTCAAAGTAAAAGAGAATATGTGCAGCGCAGTATTGATGAGCATAAAAGCAACAGCAAAGAATTGTGGAGGATTTTGAAACGACTGATCAAACCTGAGGGAAATCGTCCCAAGTCCATAATGTTCGACGGCATCGAGGTGCAGGAGGAATCGATAGTAGCACAAAAGTTTAATGACTACTTCGTTAGCAGTGTTGAAGAAATCAGTTGTTCAATCGATGATGCAGAGGAGCCCCGATTGATTAGTGGAATGTTTACGAACCAACGTTTTGAGCAATTTGAACCCATAACATTGCACAAGCTAAGGTCAGTTATTTGGTCATTAGAAGCAAAAACCGATTCGGATGGCATTAGTTCCAGAGTGTTGAGAGATTCATTCGACTGCGTTGGAAATATCCTACTAGACGTGAATAACGAGTCGTTAACGACAGGAGTTTTTCTCAGCTCGTGGAAGGAGTCCATAGTAGTACCAATTGAAAAAACTCAAGGAACAAATAACTCAGAAGAATTCAGGCCAATTAACTCCCTCTTTACGAAAAATCGTTGGAATTAATTGCAAAAGAACAACTGCTAAATTTTGTTTCAATACACAAGCTTCTAACACCAGAACAGTCGGGTTATAGAAAAAACCATTCTTGTGAAACGGCTTTAAATCTGGTTTTGGACAAATGGAAGAAAAGCCTAGAGAAAAGACTTTGCGTGTTTGCTGTTTTCCTAGATTTTAAGCGAGCGTTTGAAACGATTTCACGGAAGAGATTAGTGAGCACTCTGACAAAATATGGAATCACGGGCTCAGCTCTTCAATGGTTCTCGTCCTATTTGGATCCTCGAAGTCAAAGAACCAAGTACAATTCTGTGTTGTCAGACGCTAAGAAAACCACGGTGGGTGTTCCACAAGGAAGCGTACTGGGTCCCCTGTTATTTATTTTATACATTAACGACTTGAAGAGAATTCTAAAATACTGTGATATAAACTTGTTTGCTGATGATACTGTGATATTTATTGCCTCCGACAATGCTATTGCTGCTACTGAAAAACTGAATAGTGATCTAGAAAGTTTGAATTGTTGGCTAAAATTTAAAAAACTGAAACTGAACGTGACGAAAACAAAATACATATTGATTGGAAAAAAGCCAATGAACTGTGAATGTGTTAATGTTAAGCTGGATAATAATGTGTTAGAACGTGTCAGTGAAATTAAATACCTGGGAGTGATTATAGATGAAAATCTAAATTTCAAAAAACACATCGACTACACTATCAAAAAGATCGCGAAAAAATACGGAGTGCTGTGTCGGTTAAGCAAAGAGTTATCGCAGTGGAATTTGATACATCTGTACAAAACATTAATATCGCCACATTTTGATTTTTGTCCTTCTATAATATTCCTTGCTAATGAACAACAGATGAACCGTCTTCAGAAGTTGCAAAACAAAGTGATGAGACTGATTCTACGATGCAGCAAAAGAGTATCAATTCGAACCATGTTAGATGCACTGCAGTGGCTTTCGGTGAGGCAACGTGTTACATTTCTCACTCTACTCCTAATTCATAAAGTGGTAAGAGGGCTAGCGCCAGAATATCTGCATTCACGAATTGTACGGGGTAGAGACCTTCACCAGTATGACACCCGATCTGCAAACGACATAAGGCCAGCTTATTATCTGTTAGCATCCACGCAAAATTCTTTGTTCTATAAAGGGTCAAAGCTTTACAATACACTGCCAAGGGATATTAAGGACGAGACTAATGTGAATGTGTTTAAAAGAAAATGTTTGTTATTTGTTAAAAATGGAATAAGAGTATAATTATGTAATTTTTTGTGAAATATCTACTAGATAAATAAATGTCAATCAAAAAAAAATCAATTTTAACCATTGTGCAGCAGCCCAACAGCTGCTGTGGTAGTCGGTCTCGGAGTCGAGGACAGATGTCGCCCTCTTATCAGACCAGTACCGTATCCCTGCCGCCAACGGCAATTGGGTGTCGGACGGGTCTGGAATGGTGGCAATCTGTACAACGGGACGGTTCCCTGTTCAAAAGGTAATACACTCCTCCCCCGAGGGTGTGGCGATTGCCAAGATCAATGGTGTGTTCTCTTGCAGCTGCTACGCCCCACCAAGGTGGCCCACAGAACAGTTCAACCAGATGATCGACAGGCTCTCGTCGGACCTAGTGGGTCGGAAACCGGTTGTCATAGCGGGAGACTTTAACGCTTGGGCAGTGGAGTGGGACAGCCGCTGTACAAATAGCAGGAGTCAAGCGCTAATAGAGGCGCTTGCGAAACTCGATACTGTGCTAGCTAATAATGGCTCCGCTAGTACATTCCGTAGTAACGGAGTGGAGGCGTGGATTGACGTAACATTTGCCAGCCCGAGTCTGGCTCCAGGCATGGTATGGAGGGTAGACGAAGGCAACACCCATAGCGATCATTTAGCAATCCGCTGTAGGATCAACTATGGTGTGCAGCATCCGAGGGCGGGAGATCCCTGTCAGGTACGCGGGTGGAAGTCCAATCACTTCGACAGCGAAGCATTCACCGCGGCCCTGGAACTGGAGGCCAACACCGACAGTCTAAGCGGGGATGCGCTGGTAGCTGTTCTATCACGCGCGTGCGACGCCACTATGCCGAGAAAAACACTGCCAAGAAACGGTAGATGCCCGGTATACTGGTGGAGTGCCGAGATTGCAGCTCTACGGTCAGCCTGCCTCAGAGCTAGACGTAGGATGCAAAGAGCTCGCACCGAGGATGCAAGAGAGAACTGCCGTGAAGTGTTTCGAGCTGCGAAATTGGCCCTTAACATGGCCATTAAAAGCAGCAAGAGAGCGTGTTTCGACAGCCTGTGTGAGAGTGCCAACGCGAACCCGTGGGGTGACGCCTACAGGATTGTGATGGCCAAGACCAAAGGGGGCTTATCACTCCCAGAACGGTCTCCGGACCGGTTGGCAACGATTATCGAAGTACTCTTCCCGTCTCGAGCCACAAGCCCCTGGCCACCTGCACTACGAGACAGTGCGGGCACGGCCGAAATGGTGGCTCCAGTGACGAATGAAGAACTACGCGCAGTGGCTAAATCCCTAGCAATGAACAAAGCTCCAGGGCCGGATGGAGTTCCAAACAACGCTCTCAAAGCAGCGATCATAGCGAACCCGAACATGTTCAGGCTAGCTATGCAGAGATGCCTTGACGAGTGCCGTTTCCCCGATAGATAAAAAAGGCAGAAATTGGTGCTGTTGCCGAAGCCCGGGAAGCCGCCAGGCGACCCATCGGCGTACAGACCAATCTGTCTGATCAACACGACTGGCAAACTGCTTGAGAGGATCATCCTCAACAGGCTAACCCCGCACGCGGAAGGTACGGACGGTCTGTCAAGCAGCCAGTTTGGCTTTCGGAAGGGTAAGTCCACAGTGGACGCTCTCAACTCAGTGATAAATACTGCCGAGATAGCGATCCAACGGAAAAGGCGAGGTATTCGATACTGTGCGTTAGTGACACTTGACGTGAAGAACGCATTCAACAGCGCAAGCTGGGATGCCATCGCGCTCTCGTTACACCGGCTTAGCCTACCGGTGGCTCTGTACCGGATCCTGGAAAGTTACTTCCAAAACCGCGTACTGCTATACGAGACCGATGCCGGTCAGAAAAGGGTTCTGATTACCGCCGGAGTCCCGCATGGCTCGATCCTAGGCCCGGTGCTATGGAACCTCATGTATGACGGGGTTCTGAGACTGAAGTTCCCTCCTGGGGTCAAGATCGTCGGCTTTGCTGACGACGTAACCTTGGAGGTCTACGGGGAGTCAATTCCTGAGGTAGAACTAACCGCAGAACACGCGATCAGCACGGTGGAGGAATGGATGAGCGCGAGAGGCCTGGAGCTCGCTCATCATAAGACGGAGGTAGTTATCGTCAACAACCGCAAGTAGGCACAACATGCAGTTATCTATGTGGGAGAAGTCGCGATCACTTCACAGCGAAGTCTGAAGTCTCTCGGAGTCATTATAGACGACAAGCTGACCTTCGGCAGCCATGTCGACTATACATGCAAGAGAGCGTCGACTGCTGTTGCGGCTCTATCGAGAATGATGTCCAACAGCTCAAAGGTGTGCGCCAGTAGACGTTGGTTACTAGCAGGCGTTGCCGTATCTATCCTCAGGTACGGCGGTCCGTCATGGTCAAGAGCACTGAGGGTAACCAGTTACCTACAGAAACTGGAGAGCACCTACCGCGTGATGTGCCTCAGAGTGATATCTGCCTACCGCACGGTATCACACGATGCATCATTTATTCGGGAAGATGAGGAGTGCTTCGAGCTACGTGGAAATAGGGGAACCCGCGAGCGCACCAGGGTGACCTCGGTCGCCAGATGGCAGCGTGAGTGGGACAACTCCTCGAAAGGTAGGTGGACCCACCGGCTGATACCTAGCATATCGAGCTGGGTGGGAAGACCCCATGGGGAAGTTCATTCCACCTGACACAATTCCTGTCAGGCCATGGCTGTTTCCGACAGTACCTCCACAGGTTCGGGCACGCGGAGGTCCCAGACTGCCCGGACTGCCCAGGTGTAGACGAAACTGCCGAACACATACTGTTCGTATGTCATCGGTTCGACGTCGAAAGAAGAGCAATGCTTGACGTCTGTGGCTGGGACACAACCCCTGATACCCTTATTCAGCGGATGTGTCAATCGGTGGAGAAGTGGAACGCAGTCTCGGCTGCTACCATCCAGATTGCCAGTAGGCTACAGGTAATCTGGCGAACCGAGCAACAGACGACGGGCACGGCTAACTAGTGATTGGTTAGCTGGAGCGAAAAAGGCCAAGCGCAAAAAAGGGAGTGAATGGTCTGTTCATGCCGAGGCAGGTTTGGCGCAGCGACTGGCAACCGCGTAAGGGGTAAACCCAGCCACCCCGAAGCAAGACAGAAGAGTGAGTGTATAGGCGTATAAGTGGACTGCCTCATGCCAAGACGGGAGGATCGTAGCGTAGTATGTTGGGACTTAGCTATCGATGCCTCATGGCGTGAAAGGGTGAGTATCCAAGTCAGTCTCACGCGGCATTTTAATGGTGAGCACAAAAGTCAGCCTAACATGGTATGGCAGAGGCTAGCACAAAAGTAAGCCTAGCAAGGAATGAAAAAGGTGAGCACACAAGTCAGCCTCGCATGGTATGTCAGAAGTGGGGCCTAAGGAAAATGTCCCACATGGGATGCCAGAGGGAGTGACAGAGGTACAATAGAGTGGCACGATCGAGAGTGAATCAGGTGATAGGTTGAGCACCCAAGTCAGCCTCACATGGTATGGGTGGGGCGAGCACAAAAGTAAGCCTAGCAAGGAATGAGTAAGGTGAGCACACAAGTCAGCCTCGCAAGGAACGAAAAAGGTAGGCACAAAAGTCAGCCTCATGTGGGAGTGTTTGAGAGTGAATCAAGGTGCGATAGAGAGAGCACCCAAGTAAGCCTCATACGGGACGTATGAACGCGTGAGTGAGAGTGAATGAGTACACTAAGTACAGCCATCCCCCCAGAAGTAATACCGAGAGGTAGTTCCTGGGAGGAATGATGGCGGAGCCCAATGGAGTTTGGTCGGTATTAATGACAGCGTCACCATTCGAGCCCGACACGCCCCCAGTGCACCCCGTGCGGTAGATTGGACCCTACCAATAGCACGTGTACTGGGCTAGGACGTAAAGGTCTTCTCCATCGTAAAAAAAAGACCCCCAAGTCCGCAGGATGGCGCTTCATTTACCGCAAGCCAAGCGGTCGCTAAACGCGCGCAACGATCGCGCTTTTGTTTTCGCGAACGCTATCGCGATCGACCCGGTCTGTGGGAGAAAATGCAATGGAGACTGCACCCATTTTCCAACACTGCGAAGACGCGGATCGAGTTCACTTTCGCTGCTGATTTGGAGAATCGGCGGCCAGCTGGAGAGCTATGCAAGAAATCTGCCAGCTTTAGGACGCGTTTTCCATCGCATCATCGACAGAAATGGGTGAGTGCAGTTCTATTCAAGTGTGTGGAAAAATCGGTGCATCTGGTGTTCTTTTCTCTTGCCGTTGACGAGCAAACCCAATTCGCAAAATTTTCACACCGACCGCGCTGTAATAGTAGGTCCAACCAGGACCGATTCGTGGCCACAACACGTCCCGCTTTCGCTGCGATTCTTCGGGACGAGTACCGTTGTGAGCCATTTACCGTCATCACATGTTAGTGAACACCGTACGACGAAGACTACCAGCCCGATTCACACTCGAAACCAGCCATATTGTGGCATCAGATGCCAAATCCCACGTCATCAATTCGCGGCAAACCGACGGCCACTTCATCTAGTGCAGCACAGAACACCGTTCTTCGTATGTGTCGCCAATAGACAATCGAAACGGCGCGTGATCGTGTTTTCCTTACATAAGCCTGCACTAGATTTGCTCTACCGGCATTAGAGCTGTATCGTACCCCGTACACGCACACTAGGCACATTAAGGATCTCTGGTGGCCAAAATGCGCACAACGTCAACCAACATACACGCACGATTCGTTCTTCCTGGAAGCAATTGGCTTCACTTTTCCCGTCAAAGACGACCGAAGGACGATTCTCACACACACAACTACACACGGATGTCGAGTCACTTTCGGACCTGGGAAGCAACCCAGTGCTTTATATTTCACCGTTGGTGTTTTCTGGTCCCACCAAAGGGCGATTTGGTGGATTTATGATCGCGTATTCGCCAGAAATCATGCAACCGGAAGGTGACATTCGCCAAATTCTTCACGTCATCTGTCAGCTCACCCGATACTGGATCAACTTTCCGTGGGATTCTGTTCCTCAACGCACTCCTTGTGGTTGGACCGGAGGAATCCATCTTTTTGCGTGTAATCAGTGCGCGGACGTACTGATTGCACCACAAAGTTGATCACACCGCACCACTACACACAGTAAGATACGACGACGCAGTTTTATCATCAATCAACGAAGCCATCGCAGCAGACATACCCTCCGGACGAGATCCCGGCCCTCACTCAGGGTATAGAGTCGCCAGACGAGATCCTGGCCCAAGCTCGGGGGAATCGAGTAGTTCCTGAAGCATCTGTAAAGAGCACAAGCCTCGCCGGGCGGGTTCTCGGAACCCCCGGCTGTGACTTGACAATAGTTAAGTACAATTTTTTCGCTCAGCAGCAACGATGTTTGCGTACAGATATTTTATTCTTTCAGTTTTCATCGTGATCGTTAACCGCACTATGGTCTGTACGCACATCCATCCGGACAGAATTTCGGACCGTTTTATCACGCATGCACATATCGCCGCATCAACGAAGCTCTACGATCACCATCCCGACAGAATATCGGACTACACCGTCTACGAGCATCATACCGACAGAATATCGGCATGAAATCACTTACCATCACCACGAACGTTTGTGACGTCACGGGATCACCACTCCAGTAGCAGACTGCACCGCACAGAAGTTTTCTGTGATCGCCGTCGACGAGTCACCATCACCTAGCAACACTATCTCCGGACAGTTTCCGGCCCGTACTACGTCATCGCGAGAAAAATACTATACGATCGTCATCACAGCAACACCGCTAGTCCATACTAACTAGCGGAATCGTCAACGCTACCAACTCTATCGTAGTTCGGCCCATCTCACTGGCCTAAGCAACCACTGATTGAATTTCCTTGATAATTCAAGGCGGAGAGAATGTTCACGCCGAAGTGAACATAGTATCGAAAAATTATATTGACCGCCAAAATCGACACCAGCAGACAGTGTGCCAGATCGAACATTTTCTCCCCCGAAGCATAGATTAAATTATTCTTTAGTTTCAATCACCTAAGGCAAATCCTGCGCTACGATCATCGTTGCCCAGCTGACTGCTGCTGTTAGCCACTGGAGAAGACAACAATAAGTTTTCACTGTACGGCGATTTCTACGCAAATTCGTCGCCGTAGCAGCACCGAGAGCAGATGATCGCACACGGTTGGGTCATCTTCCCCTTCAGCCGTCTCATGTCCTGTGGGAGCAGCAGGACAATACGGCTGTACAAAGTTTATCGCCGAATAACACAGTCCAGCGCAACTGACTGTGCGTCGCGCTCGCCGTGCATACGTTACACACCGCTTCCCCACAGACCGGGAATTAGAAATAGTTTCAAAGCAGTGAAATTCAAATATAACATGTAAATAGTGTAAATAAATGTTATGTTATAAGAGATTTTCAGTGTTGTGTGGACTGAAAGTTGTCCAAAGCAGGCGGAAAAGAACGCCCTTCTGCTGGCCTGTGCGGGGCCAGCCAAGTTTGTTTTCGTTTCTGGTGCTGTTCGTCCGCCCTGTGTTTCACTGTTTCCCGGGCTTGAGTATCGGCCATATCCAGGCGTAAAATGGAGCGTTATACCTTTCATTTTAAATCAAGTTTGAGCGATTTGGTTAAGCCATCTCTGAGAAAAGTGAGTTTTGAAAACACACACACACATACAAACATTTGTCAATTTCTGCGGACTGAGACGAATGGTATAGGAAAATCGGCTCTCCGGGCCTCGATTAAAACGTCAGTTTTCAGAGTGATTGCGTATGTTTTATATATGAGAAAGACAAAAATTGGTTCCCTGAGAAAAAGATGTGACATTAACTTACGAACTTGGAAAGTACCCGGGGGCATCAAAAACCGTCTTATGCAGCCAAAGCAGTCAAAGCAGCTTTGACCTGGTTAGAATGATCATTAGTGACCTAGATCCGCAAATCCGAGTTATGTTGCACACTTTTTAATATGTATTACACCATTTGGACATCATAGTGTTACCATTTTATACGGAAATTTGCTGGGTAACTGCGCTCTTCAACCCGTAACTCCGGAACCGGAAGTCCGATCGAAAAAAATTCAATAGCAGCTTATGGGAGCGTTATACCGTTCATTTGAAGTTTGTGCAATTCGGTTCAGCCATCTCTGAGAAAAGTGAGTGAGTTTTGAAAACACACACACACACATACAGACATTTGTCAATTTCGATGAACTGAGTCGAGTAGAATATGAGACTCGTCCCTTCAGGCCTCGGTTAAAAAGTCGGTTTTCAGAGTGATTGCATATCCTTTCTATATGAGAAAGGCAAAATGCGTAAAATAAGATCTTATTTGGGGACATTCTAGTTGTAAAAAAGTCTTTCTTTGAAGTTGGAAAAACTTTTTATCATCGAATTTTCCTAACGCACTGGCCTTTGGGGCTGAACAATTCCAAATGATGGCAGGGATTTAGGATTCCAACTACTTTAATGTGAAGAAGTTTTTGAAAAATTGGAAAGAAACTTCACAGTTTAAAACCAAAGTTTTATGAAATTTATGAGATAACTTTGGAGCAGGCCATTCAAAAAATATTCGGTGAACTCATAACCTTCCTCTTAATAAAATTCATTTATTGTATTTCTAAATGTATTCCTATCCTTTTCTCCCTTGAAAATTTCAACATTTTACTTTCAAGATAACGCAAATGTGTTTTATCAAATGAATACACTGAATGAAAAATTCACATCTAGATGGATGAAAACAAGTTTCTTGCGTTCCAACTTTGTTGGTTTCAACCCAAAATATGGTTTCCCATTTTTTTGCATTGTTGCAGGCGTACGGTTTTCAAATTAAAAAACAATATTTAGATTACGCTTGTTCATCGGTAAATCAGAACTGTTGCGCTTGTTTCCCGCAGCATTACTCGGAACCAGCTAGTTGTCGTTCACGTTAGACGTGGTATTTCTTGCATCGGCGCCTGTTACTGATGAGGAGAATTTGAAACACAAACATCCAACTTTAAATTAGCTATTGAACAGAATTTGGTTCCATCTATTTTTTTTTCATTTTGAGAAAAATTTTGTAAGAAAATCGTCATGTTATTATTGTAACCATCTCTGGAAAATATTGTAAGCAAACGTACACAGTATATGAAAATGGAAAATTTAGAAATAGAATTTCTGATTAAGAATATTACCTAGAGCAGACCAAATCAAATTGAGTGATAATGGAATTGTATTTTGAGTGATGTTCAAATGTCTCACATGGTATAATTCTACTACTATTGCTTGGTTGTATCCAGGGTTTCACATCGGGATCTTTGAAATACTGCAAAAAATATATAAAAGATAAAGAAATGAAAAAATAATATCGAATAGTAAGTACAACAAATAGCTAAATTAAAAGGAATGAAATGAATATATTAGTTAGTATGAACAGAATTAGTATAATTATTAACATGAATGAAAAAATATATAAAATGAAATATAAATATCATTAGCAAAATGAATAAAATCAAGTGATTGAAACGAATGAAATAAATAATATATGTTTTTTTAATCAGTCTGTTTATTTGAGAAGGTTCGGTGCCATAAAAGCTTAAAGGTGCAATTTTTATTTTACATTTTAAATTTCTTAAGACTAGAAGATCACGATAAGGAATTTTAAAACAACATTTAATAACTTAAGTGCAATTTTGAGACTATCTTAAAACAATACTGCCTTTAACTAAGAATACAGTTCAAAGTACGTGGGGAATGAATTATTAAGACCAGGGGGTGACCAATTAAAAAAATCCTACACAGCACAAAAAATCATGTAACTTTACGTCATGCCAGATGCACATAAAAGGAGCATCCCAATTCACATAAATTTACATTTTATTACATGTACATTACATTCAGCCTGAGTTTTACATCAAAAGAGTCACAATATTCAATTTTACATATCATAGCATGTAAAATCCTATTATCGAACAGAAAAATACCACGCTGCGTTGTTAACGTAAAATGTAATTTTCATTTTTTCTAAGAGTGTATATATACACTTTAGCTCTTGTTTTGAGAAATTTTAATTTAAAGAAAGGGAAACAGATTCAAATTCAGCTTTTCATCACAAAGGCCTGCTTCAGAAAAACATTTTCATAAAGGGGGAATTGATTTCAGCATCGTAGTAACAGCAATATCAGATACAGAGGAAAAGGGCAACGGTAACAGAGAAAAGAAGAACATCAAGCTTGTAATTTGTGGCAAATCGTCAACGATAATTACAGCCTTGGATCGCCAGGTCAGCACGCAGTAGGACGTCGCGCAGTGATTCCTCTTCATACAAAAGTCGGAAAAAATTAAAAAAGTGTATTAAATATTTTCAAACAATGCATTGGTTTCTTGGGTAATTTTGGGTCGCTGATTACGAATATGATCTACAATATCTACATAGCCCTAATACCTGAAGATACCATGATAGGGAGGTAAATGGGGGGTGGCTGTATGACGGTCAAGACGGCTGTCATGTGCTGAAGAGCGGAACGCGAAACGTTAAAAACAATTTCAAATAATTTAAAGAAAATTTCACGTGGTTACTTGGGTCCAGGAAGGATTGTACAAAATCTCTAAACAATTGGTCCAGTACATTTTGAGTTATGATGGACACTGCATTTTTTCAAAGTGCCTCTGGAGATTCACTATCACTCGCTCAATTTCTAGCACTTTGCTATGCAAACTAAAGAAATTATTCTTCAAATGTTGCCATATACAGTGGAAATTGGTTGACTATTACCACTCTCTGTATCGCAAAGAAATCTAAAAATTATTCCTTTTTTAACCAATTTACTTGAAAACTTAAAATTGTGAAATTTGCTTGAAATAAGGTGTTTGGATAAATCAATGTATCGACTATAGTAGTTTTGAATCGAAAGGACACTGAACCGTCAATAAAATGCACAGAACTTTTTTTTTATAATTTTTAATTTATGTCCATGCACATATTTGGAGCTTTGATTGAAAATTACAGTTTCATTAAACGGGATACCAATGCACTTTAATGTATTTTTAAACCAATATTGCTGTAAAATAAATGACATGTAATATCACACGAACGAAACTGTAAAATCGTATCCTTTTTGATGCTCCCATTGAGTATATCGCATTCAACTTAATTTTCAATCAAATTTTTGATTCAAGCTGTGTATGTTTACATTCGTATTGATTTACATGTCGTTTGAATTTCATTATTTTCTGGTGTGTGGTGAAACACATAACTTTATTTAAATAAAATAGACTCGCATGAATATTCATTTTCTCTTTCGGTAGTACTCCCATTTCAATATGTTTGATTCATTAACTTTTTACGGTTCTAAAATGGAAAAAATTCTTCTGGTTTTTTGAAATTATCCAAATTAGATTTGGAATGATGCCAAATTGTAGATCCTTTATTTTATTCGATTTTACAATAAAAAAGTTGAGAGAAAAAATCAATTTTGAACTAAAGTCACACAGATAAAAACACGCTTCTAATCCACCTAACAGTGTGATGAGACATTTCTTATAACTCTTAGCACTCTCTTCGAATATTATTTCGATTGAGAACATTTAGAACTTGATGTTTCGCGATGCTTTTGATAACACATACTCAGAGAAACGCTCAAATCAGCATAGGACGACATCAGTGCTAGAAATCTCAAAGGCTGAACCAAATCATTGGAAAAGCGGAAAAATGGCTCATAAAATAGACGGACAAACGAATTATTACTAATGCTCTGTTAATAACATATCTAAATTCTTCAATGTGTAGGAAAAACTGAATTTTCCTAAAGTGCTGGGCCAAAAAAATCGAATTTTTTTTTAATCTATTTGAATTTCATACTCTCAATTGCGCTTACTCAAGTTTCCAACACGACTGTGAACTAAGAACTGAAATTGCATATCAGGCTACCTCTGAAGTGCATGCGTGAATAGTTCAAACTTTACTTCGATATCGACTTTTTTTAAAAGTGACTTCCCAGTAATATCTTTGATTTGAATTAACGTTACTAATCCTAATGTCAAAGAACATATTATAAAAAAACTCTCATATCTCGTCACGGAAAATCATTATCATTACTAGAACATTTTTTTCGCGAAACTCTTCGACAAACTTCTGTCATCCGCGCTAGTGCACTGTTCACGCTGCTCTGAAAATCTAGTGAAATCGTCTTAGGGGTCTGATTCAGAGCCATTTGCGCGATTTAAATCTGGGTGAGTAAAATCTGTAAAGAATATTAAAAACTAACGCCTATTCTATAATATTCAGTTCAGCAATTGGACAGATCGTGCTCACCGCAAGCCATGAAAAATAAACTGCGTTGTGGAGCGACGGTCATTACTCAGTTTATTAAAAAATAATACTCAATTCGCAACATATAAGCCCTTAAGGATACCAAATAATTTAGGATATCCTTTTAACATAAACTATCGCACGAATGAGAGTAATCGTCGACAGGTTTTTAGTGGTGATCTTACTTGACTTTTCTTTTATCGGTTCTCACGTTAAAGAGGGATAAGTCTGTTTTTGCCGTTGAGACATGTTGGTAGACTTGAGCGATTCGTAGTAATTCTGCCTAAGCTCAACTGCTAGCAGCAGAAGACAAAAGATTAGACCGTAAGATTTGAAGCCTGTTTCTAATGACCTTGCCACTTCTAGTTTTCCGATCTGTATATTTCACATCCTTGCTCTCACTTGAGTACAATGTCTCTAAATTTTCATAACTTTCCCTACTCAGTAATCTCTAGCTAACTGAATATCGTTAAAAAATAAAAAAGAAAATTTGACTACATAATAGTCGAAATAAAGAAGGGAAAAAGAATGGGAGTAGGTTCGCCAAATTTTGGAAGAAGTCGATAAAATAACTCCTTGAAAACTACTAAAATATTAGTGTAGTTCGTTGCAATTGAAAAAATTATCCTCAAAAAAATGTACCAATTAATGTGGGACACAGTGAATAATAAATACAGTAAAGACCCGTTTTTATCAGCCCCATGGTGTATTTTAGGCTGACGAAACGGGGACTAAATCGGGACATATTTCTTTCTCTCTTTAGAATAAACCAAAGCTGTTAGAATATTCTTCTTTAGTTCCTGAAGCCTCATAACTATTTCTGATTATTTAATATAAATTTCGCTTAGAGGGAAAATTTAAAGTAGATTGATCTTTTTATTTTTGCATCTTTGCATCTTTAAGATAAGAAAAATATGCTCAAGAAAGGATTTACTCGGATTCAGCCTTGTTTGTCTGCTAGAGCCCATAGAACATAGTTTGATATGAAGCTGACAAAATCGGGTCAAAAAGCTGACAAAATCGGGGGCTGATCGAATCGGGGGCTGACAAAATCGGGGGCAGACTGAATTGGGGGCAGACTGAGTCGGGGGCTGATCAAATCGGGGGCTGATTAAATCGGGTCTTCACCGAATTATAATAGGTAAGCAGTATTCGAAGAAGTTTCTTGTTGACGAGTGTAGAACGACTTTGTTTCTACTTACTTGGAGTCAGCGGCCAGAAATTCGGTTTGGTGAAAACTTACTGTCAAAATGGCATTCCGAAACCGTCATCTTTGAAGTTTTAAAAATGTGCAGAATAAATTTTTCAAAAACAATAGTAGCAGACTTCGTGTCTTTGGCGAATTTGTTGAGGCTGTCATTTGAAACAACCTTGTTGAAGGCATGAATACTTCGTGTGGGGAGTATATCGAGCTATAAAATGATATCTTTCAAAAATAACTTATTATTGTGAGCTTCACAAACTCAAGCTTTGGATAAAATTTAAATTTCATTGTTTATAAAAAGTAGAAGATATTTATCATAAACAGTAAAATCATAATAGTTCATTTTAAGGGTAGATTCAAATAGCCAAAATATTTTGATACCCTGAACACATAGAGCCTTCATGTCTTCAACAAAGTGGTTTATAATAGCACTCTCTAAAACTTTGCTGAAGACATTAACTCTCGAACTAAGTTAGTTGGAACAGTGAATTCTCCATAACTACTTCTAGGAGAATTGACCCCCAAAATTATTTTATCAGATGATGTGCTGTACTATACCTCCGAAATTATCTGTTTCGAAATAATGTCCTCTTGACCTTAAATTATTGTTTTCGAACATATATTTTACCTAATCATATAATACATACAATACAACAAAAATCAGATGCTCATAAAAATCGATCAGAACCTGTTAGAGCCAAATGGAAAACGCAATTTTTCAAAAATTTCCTTCTAATTTCGGAAAGTGATATTCTTGATACTAATCATACTACGATTTCGTCTCAACTCTACGCATTCCCAAAATAAAAACATGATCAGTAAATGTTGAAAGTTATGCAATTTTTCGGTGAGCAGTTCTATGTTTCATAGACATTAAATCAGTTCCAACTTCGCTTCCTATTAAAAAAAAATTGACCGTAATCCATATTTCGATACATCCCTTCAAAAGTGAGCTCAATATGACAGGAAATCTGAGGATTATGATTGATTTTGGAACTCCTGGATGGATTTCTATTGAAATGTTTTCATGCAGGTATTTGAAATTTATGCAATTAGACAACTGTGAGATCTCGACCAATAGATCAGTTACAGATCAGGATCCCATTCCTAAAATTTTTCAAAAATCTTCATGATGTTTAAAACAATAGGTTATCAATGTGCTGATCATATAATTATTATCGTAACATAAAATTAAATTAGTCAGCATCACTAAAATTTTCTCTTCAAACCAATTAATTTTAGTTGGGGGGGGGGGGGGATGAACCTCCCAAACCACCTCTTGGCTACGCCGTAGCTTGGAGTTATTTTTTGTATCGCTTTTCATTTTTCGAGATATGTTTCAGATTGATCCGATGGTTATAAGTTAAGAAGTTTTCAGTCAGAAGGTTCGCGCAAATGAACATTTTTGCACCGATAAGTGATCAAGTCCCATCTAGACAACTTGGAATTGTTTGGTGGTTATTTCTAGCGGTTGTAGATAGAAAAATGAAATACGAAATTCGTTTTATCGAAATGGCTTATTTAAATGGATTATTGCTATATTGAACAATAAATAGTCGACAAAGAGTAATCCACAAACAAACAGCCATAACTTTTAAAGCATTTAAAATAGATATTCGATGTCTTCAGTAAAGTTATTCGCAAAAGTAAGACCTACAAATTTGCCGAAGGCATCATTTCAATACAATCACTTTCAAAAAAATTTATGAAAATATCTCACTTGTAGGAGGATTAATCAACAAAAACACAATTCCAAAAGAAAGGGCATATTGCATCCATTAAATTCTCCGAAGATACTATTAACCTAAAATTAGCCGCTTTGGCGTTAATAATAGATTTCATGTTTTTGGTCTTATTTCTGGCTATGGGAAATGATAAAAATCTGTCGTCCGTGTTTAATGTTAAATATCTCTTTTGATAATAGTCCGATTGCAACAATCTATAGCTGGTTCGAAAGGTATTCGTATAAGCTGTCCAAAGATATATAAAAAGATATAAACATTTAATAATCCGTTGAGCATCTTCACATCTCTCCTCCTGAATTTGATCAAAAATAATATTTTCTATTTTACTTCTTTTGCTATCAGCATTTTTTATGCTACTAGTAGCATCCAATAGACTTTTTCTTTTGAATGCTTTTTAAATGAAACAAAAATAAAGCTTCAAATTTAATGAGACAAAACCTCGAACAAAAGTGATAATCTTCATAAAGAAAATATGTTTTTTGAACCATAAACATAACGTAGCACTTGTGAGTTAATACGAACTGATTAGTTTAGATGGCCAATTTTAAGTAATTCAACCAGATACAAGTAGGTAAGATCAATCATAGATGCAAAATGTCGATGACTACTTGATCAAAATTTGTCATCTGTGTCAATAAACAACAACCATATATCAAAAACTGCTATTTGGAACACAAAACAAATTAAAAACGTTAAAATCAAATATTACGAGCAAAATGCCACTAATGCACCGAACCCCTCCCTCCTCCCTTCTCACTCTTCATATGTGAACTCCCACTCGCCATATTTTATCAAAGTAATATATTAACCACCAGAACGCAGACTGTCAATAGTGCATGTTGGATGAAATCTTCTAAAAAATGTTCTTTGTTGGCCCTACGAACTAACAACCTCATATGATACATATGCTGTTTCAACCTATACATATTAAGGAGGGGATAAGGTTAATTTGGTACAAATACACGTTTTTTTTAAATTTGGAGATACAGAGTGTGTTAGTAGATTAGTTTGTATAGGGTACATCGCATTTTTTCGAGGTATCTCCTGAAGATTCAGTGTCACTCACCCAATTTTCAATATATTGCTATGAAAATTAAGGAAAACATTGTTCAAATGTTGCATTGTTGTATGGAAATTCATACTCTACATCACCAAAAAATGTTTTTTGAGTTAGATAGTTTTTTTACCGAGAATACCTTACCTTACCCTTAGTTGATAGAAGAAAGGTTTCATCGGACGAATTTCGCGCCAACTCGAACAAATGTTGGCAGCACCCTCTCAGATTTTAATGAAACTTTCTGTACATGAAGACTTTGTCACAAAAAGCTACTTTGCATATTTTGTTTTTCTAAACATTATCTAGACTGTCTTTTGATACGGGTCAAACTTTTTTTTACCATTTTTTTAAATGGCTATAGTCTAAAAATGACAAATCCAACAAAAAATGTTGTAGGATTGATTTTCTCAAAATTAGTCCAATTTTTGAATAAAAATATTGAAAAAACTCTTCATCGACTCCTACATTGAAAAAAATCGATTTAAAAACTACAAGGTGCAGCCCTATGGGGTTGCACGAACTGTAGACGTAGGACTATACTACTTAATGTAAAATATTTATTTTCTTAGTACTTAGTGTGTGGGAAAAAACACTCGGACCGGTGAAGAAAAATCAAATTTTAGACTATATAATCACATCTCATGTAGGGGAGAGAGGGTAACAATGAAACACATTTTTTCTACAATTTAATTTTGATGATAATACATGTTATTTGTGTAATCAAAAGTGATACATAGTGCCACTATGTTGTTAACTAATACATATATTTTTTCCAGCTGGTAAAATTCACGGGAAATAACATTTTTTGGATAATAAACAGTTGGTGGTAAAATGTATCAGTGTGCCCCATGGGTAGGAACTATGAAACACGATGTCATCTATAGTGAAATATTCTACTTATAAATTTTATTCTTTTGTTTTGACGAAGAATGATCCTAACGCTTTGAATTAAAGTTATATTGAGGCGAAAATCGTTTGTTTACGAAAGAATCCACTATATCATCGCGTAACATCGAACCACCATATATGCATATTAGCTGCAATCCTGAAATAAGAGACAATTTCTACAAAATTTGGCCAAATTTACTAATTTTGCACTATATGAGTAGTATTTAGTGTGGAAAATCGGAACCCATTGACATTTTGAGATAGACCACAAAAACAAACAAAAATCACTGTTCCCCATACGCCATCGTTTCACAGTTACCCAATGGGTCTATTCATGAAAATTGTGAAATCACACAGAACCATGAGTAGTTACCAAAAAACTTTGTTCGCGGCAAATGTTGAGCATAAAATTTGCTATAAATAGCAATAGACTAAACATTTATTCAATGAATGGTAATTCATAAAGATGGAATAATGTTTATCATTGCAAATTTACTCTGGCTATCACAAAACAAACAAATATCCATTAAAAGAGATAGAGTTATCAGATCTCTTCCAAAATATAGCAACACGTGTAAAGAATTAGAAATTGTGAAATATGAGGGAATTAGACGATTGCGATCATGCATTGTGATTTTATTGCGAATGTTTCATAGTTCCTGCTGATCCACTGTTACCCTCTCTCCCCTATAGAACAAGCTTTCTAGTTGCTCTCAAACAGATCCTAAAAGTTCAAACACCCATGGATAACCCCAAGTTTGTAGATGTGTTTCGATGCCACAGGATTGTAAAATGGTTAATATTACGTCATGAAAATTCAATTCTTCCGGGACAATTTTTTGCCTGCAAAATGCCCTGTGTGTATGCAAAGCTCATGATTTATTGGGATATTAGCATTGATCGGAAAATGCTTTCTAACGCTGCGCATTGCATACATACAGGACATTTTGCAGGTCACCAGAAGCTGCTCATTTTACCACCGCCACATGTTCATTTTACCCACTCGCTATAAACATGTCTCATTTTTGGACATGTTTAGAAATCAAGAATCATGTTTGAAAAAATGTGTTTATGACGAAGTATTTTTACCAGATATGTACAAAACATGTCCAACAAGAAACATAAGGTGATTGTAATATCTCATTCACTTATTAGTTAGAAAATAATGACTTTCCTTAACGTGTTCATTTTACCGCCAGTTCCCCTACCTACCAACACATTCGCCCCAAACATTGAACCCGTACAATGCAAAATAAGTCAACGCTGATGATGATAGGTAGAGCGAAAGAGACAACTAGTACCACCACGACACTATTAGCGCATTTCACCAAAATTCCACGCGGCCTTTCCCGATTGAAAGGAACAGCCGCGCTTAGCCCATCTATCATAATATCGTGATTTTGCATAGCGAAGGGCTGAATGATAACACATTTTGTTCCAAAAAACAGCCCTGCGTTATGCAACACTTTGTGCAGGTTGATTATACCAGTTGCAAGTGGGGCCAAATTCACCAAGTTCCGTAAAATTCCTTTTAAATTACAGAATTGATAAAATTGCTTAGATGAGCTAAACTAATTAATCAAATCCTGTTTTAAAAACTGTCCTTGCGTTTAAACCAAAATGGGAAGCCTATTACTACCACTACATTACTTAATTTCAAGCGCAAATAGCAAATACATGTGCTAGTTAAACCAAAAATTTACTGGCAACATTACAGCGGCATTTAGGAAGCAGTTGGAGCGGTCGCCCGTTGGACGACACAGGGTAGCGTCCCTCCACAGCCAGTGTTACGGACTTCTAACTCAGCTACACTGGCTGTAAAAAACACAGCGCAGTGATCTGCTTCGCCAGCCGTTCAACAGGGAACTGAGCGTGTCTGGCCAAGTCCGTTCTTTAAATAGTCGATGATGACGTCATTCATAGAAGCGTTGCGCGCTAGGTACACCAATCCGTCGTACAGGGCTTGGGAAGCGCTATCTTCTGTGTGTTAATGCGCGATATTTTGACAAGGTTGTATATTATTTAATTTTTTAATGCTATGATATCAAAAATCTTTGGGTTTATCTATTGGAATCTATTCTTAGAAGTTTTTCGGGGCGATTCGTGCAAAAAATTTGAAAATTTATCGTGAGATGGCTGAATTATATGCGTTTAAAATTGGACCACTTTTCGTTACATACCATTTTTGTAGAATTTGCAGAGTGCACCCCCATATCGAAAACAAAGACGTAGTCCTACGTCAAAAATTTAAAGTCGTTTTACTAAAAACCCCATTTTTGATTTGGATGAAATTTTGTTTGTTGATAGGTAATTATGTTCCCTACCTACCGTCAAAATTTCAAGTTGGGCACTTTCAAGGAAAAAAGTTATTTGAAAAAAAACTTTTCCTTGTCCAAACTGAATTTTTTTTCAGTGTTTTTTAAACCAATGAAAGTCATAATCATCTCAGAATCCAATTTCCCAACTGCCTATTGGCCGGATACATGCAAAAAGTATCAGTAACGAATTTGGTATATATTCATAACAAACTTGAATGTAAACTTTCAAATGAGCGAGTGGTCGTTACTGGTCGTTACTGGTGGATAATATAAGCTAAAGTGGGTAAGACAAAGCGAGGTACTCACGCTCACATAGCAACACTCAGGAAATACGCCTTAATATACAACATTAGGTCAAGATCATTCCACCCGCGCTTCATTCAAGTTTGTTATGAATATATACCAAATTCGTTACTGATAGTTTTTGCATGTATCCGGCCAATAGGCAGTTGGGAAATTAGATTCTGAGATGATTATGACTTTCATTGGTTTAGTTTTCGATAAAAATACGCTGAAAAAAATTCAGGTTGGACAAGAAAAAGTTTTTTTCAAATAACTTTTTTTTCTTGAAAGTGCCCAACTTGAAATTTTGACGGTAGGTAGGGAACTTAATTACCTATCTTGAAAAAAAATCATCCGAATCAAAAATGGGGTTCTTTACAAATTGATTTCAAATTTTTAAAATCGATTTTTTTTGTGTAGGAGTCAATGGAGAATTTTTTCAATATTTTTATTCAAAAATTTGACTAATTTTGGGAAAATCACTCATACAACATTTTTTTGTAGGATTTGTCATTATTAGACTATAGCCATTTAAAAAAAATTGGTAAATAAAGTTTGACCCTTTTCAAAAGACAGTCCAGATCATTTTTGGAAAAACAAAGTATGCAAAGTGGCTTTTTGTGACAAAATCTTCATGTACAGAAAGTTTCATTAAAGTCTGAGAGGGTGCTGCCAACTCTGAATACGATTTGGCGCGAAATTCGTCATCGCACTACTAGGTGAATTCAATCGATTTCGTCTCTCATACATGTATCTAGATATTTTTTGAAAACATTTTTCTTTGAGTTTCGGTTTAATTTTGGAGTTTACAAACTTTTATTTAATTTAATTTAAACTCTTCTTGATCGAAAAGAAAAAAGAAAGTTTTCTTAACAACTTTTAGCATATTATTAAAATTCATACTCCTTTCAATAAAAAATATTATTTTATTATTGAATATAATTCCAAATACTATTTCAAATCAAAATGCTCATAACAAATAATTTCGAAAATGCATTAGTTTTCGATATATTTTAAATTTTGTTTTTACCAAAACTATTATTTTGTTTCATTACGACCTTTTCATAAGATGTGCGCGTTTCTCTTTCAAAAATAGTAGGTTTATGAAAATGCTCATTGAATTTCCTGTGGCTTTTCTTTTGACATCAAGGTGTTATTGTAAACCTTTTGAAAGCTATCAGAAAACAACAAAAATATGATTCAACTATATAGTTTGATCTTCTGATCCTATAGCTGAATCATATATTCATTGTTTTCTTGTAGCTTTCAACTTGTTCCCAATATTGCCTTGATGTCAACGGGAAAGTTGCAGGATATTTTATGAGCATTTTGCAAAACCTTCTGTTCTTGATGGAGAAACACAAATAAATTATGAAAAGGTCGTAAACAAATGGAATAATTGTTATTGCATTTATTGGAACAAAATTTAAAATATTTCGAAAACTAAAATATTTTAAAAAATCAGTGTATATTTTTTCGTCTAGAAGTTTCCATTCCCTGCAACTATTTCTCAGATAGTTTTGCTGTATAAAATACGGTAACCGAGAAATTTTTATTTTCATGCTGCATGCAAAAATTTCTACGCCCTTTTAAAAAAATGCTCTTGTATCAAAATTGACAGAGAAAATCATGGAGATTCATGATCCGAACACAACTGCAAAGTTTTGTTCGATTCGGAGATGGTCATATTTTATGGTCAGCCACTTTCCCATGGAATCCCTCAAGTACGTTAAATCGATGTATACCTGTACACTGTTAATACCAAAAAGATGTGGTTTGCGCACAATTGCGCAAGATGTCATAGAGATTTTCGAAAAGCTGATAAAAAAAATTTCAAAATGGGCCTAGTGTGACATGCGAGAAAGTGTGTGCTCCTATTTGAAAATCGAGATAAAGTTTGTTTCATTTTCTCCATATATTTTACAAGGGAAGAAAAAATCGAACAATGAGCGCATTGAACTTTGAAATACTGTAGCGGGCCAACCACTCATCCAAACGTCCTGAAATTTTGGCAAATCATTTCTCATATACTGTACAATAATACAAAAATAACCTTGGAACAAAATTAAAAGGTGCATTTTTTGACTGTGACTTTTGATGGCATCACTGTGCGTCGGGTGGTCCTCGTCGGCCCCCGTAGGGAATCCTCCAGATGGGTCAAAACGTCGGGTCGTTTTCGGCTCCAATTTTGAACTATGCAAGCAGATTGGTGAGTGAAGACGACACATAGTAGCGTTCTGTTGCGAGTTGGCCCCACAAAAGCAGTAGAGGAACCTTCTGAGAATGAGGAAAAGAGAAAGGGGGGAGAAATTCTTAAATTGATTGATTTTAGAAAAAGATAGATGCGAGACATATAAGTGAGAATGCAGCTTGTCAGAACATCTCTAACTGGCGGGACTATACTTGGTGCATACCCAGAAAATGTGTTCGATGTCATGATAGTCATCACCACAAGCGCAGACATCCAATTATCCAAGCATTATCCAAGAACCCAATACGCCGAAGATGTACGTGTAATAATTTGCCATGAGTCAGGACATCACACGAATGAAGTCACGACACACATCTATCCCAATGAATCAAGGTTTCGTCGATGCCTTCGGGACTATCGAATGTAGCCACCTTCCTAGTTCACTATTGCTCCACGAAGTTTGCCAATTTTCGAGGGTTCTCTGATGAGTAATACTGAAAGATCGTTGAACCCAATTGGTCTTTCATAAACATCATTTTCTATAGCACCCACCCACCATAGCTAAGGAGCCCGCCTTCTCGTTGCTCGGAATGGACAATTATATATTTTTACATAACTTAATATATATATATATATATATATATATATATATATATATATATATATATATATATATATATATATATATATATATATATATATATATATATATATATATATATATATATATATATATATATATATATATATATATATATATATATATATATATATATATATATATATATATATATATATATATATATATATATATATATATATATGGTCAAGGCTCTGAAAATGGAAACCGCAGGCGAATTTTTTTCATCAAATTTTGCGTCAAACTGTTTTTTTCGTATGTATATAACCTCTAATATTAAACAAAATGAATTATGAGCCCAGACAAAATGTTGTTGATGCTTCTTGCATGACCTGAAAATGACTAAAAGACTTAAGGAGATAAAAAGGTAAACATAATCCCTATTTTCAACTTTTTGGCTGGATCCACATATTTCCATCGTAGTCTAATTTAAATTTGATGATATTGCTTGAAAATTTGAAATGAATATGGATTAATGCTTATTTTTAATTGTGAAATAATGAAAAACAAATAACTTGTAACGTGACAGATCAAAAATTCGAAAAAGTTTTGTGGACCACACTAACAGCTTGCATACAATGTCCTACCTACATTTTTTCTTACTACTTTGAGTCTACTTTTTGAAACCGTATTGTGAAAACCACAGTTGATCTCATGTAACCTGGCAGATGTTTTCTGCTATAAAGCAATTGCATCAAGTTTGATTCAATTTCAACCCATATTTGCTGTTTCAGCTCTTGTTTGATCGCGCTATTGTAACTTCATGCAAATCAAGCTTGTTTGATAAAAATAGTTCACGAATGCAAATGGGCGGGTACCTAGAAGGCATCATGAACCACTATAAAAGCCGCTACCAAGCACACAATCAGCGTCTTACGTGACGAATGAAAAAATTTTAAAGTCACGTAAATAAAAAACAAACAAACAAATAATCAGCGTCAGTTTTTCCTAGCCGGCTATACAGGCTACATCAGGCAGAGCAGCAGAACGAGCAACGAGGTTTCAGCGAAAGCAGTCGATGAGATCAGATACCACCGCTACTCGGCGACAGGCGCAGTACCATCCCTCAGCCAGTATCTGCAACGACCAGGCAGCATCAGCGTCTTGCGATTTTCATTGCACGAAATACCCTGTAAAGAATGTTTGATTTTCTCCCAACGTAAATCGCCATCGATAGATTGTGCCTCGCTCTGACCTACGATCGTGCTACTGTTACACTAGAGCATCAATTTGTGTAAAATACGACAGAGAAACCGTGTTAGGGGAGACAGTAAATCGTGAAACTGACGTAAGAGTTATTTCCACAATGTATTCTATCCGTCCAATAATATATTGTGTATCATTAGCGCTACACTGCGGTTTTTTGGAGTAGTTTCACGACACTGAGCTGTCGGAGTGTTGGAATCGTTTGCAGGCTGTGGAATAAGTTTTAGTAGTGTGGTAGAAATAAGAACTATACGAAGATGAAATGTGATAGAAAATGGATTGAAAACGGGCGTTCTAACAATGGTGGATTATACATTGAGAAATAAGTTTGATTTACTTTTCGTATTAATATAAAGTTTAACGAAATGAAATGGCTTACGGTTGTGAATCAGTGAACTTTGGTTGATTTCTTCTTAAATTCGGGGTTGGACCAACGACGGACCGACAGCCGGCCGGGCAAAATTAAATTGGAGTTTAACATTCTGGTAGCAGATTGGCGCTAAAGTTAAACTGCTTAAAACTGAGATCAATTTCGGTTCGCTGATCACGTGTTATGAACTTTTGTTGTGCTCCCGCCGGATCCCAGACCGTTACAAATTGGCGCCCAACGTGGGGATTCTTGATCCGGTGGTTATTTGATTCTTTTGTGTAATTTGCTTCTGTTTAGAATTTTGATATGGAGGATAACAATAGATCTTTAGATAGTATAATTAACGATATGGATTTTAATTCTTCTGAAATGTGCGGAGAGGCTCGTGAAGTTCGATACAACCGTTACGTACCGTTGACAAAGTGGGGTATAAAGTATGATAATGAAAATGGTGCGTTAAGTGTGTCTGATTTTATTGAAATGGTCAATAGGAAAGCATATCTGAATAACATATCTCATGCAGAGCTGTTTGAAAGTTTTGGGGAATTACTAAGCGGTAATCCGCTGATTTGGTACCGTGCGTTCAAGGATAAATTTGTGACTTGGTGCGCACTCAGATATGAGTTTGTTCGGCAGTTCACCAAACCCGATAATGATTATTATATTGAACGGCAATTGCAAAGTAGGTTGCAGCAGCCTGGGGAAAACTTTGGCATTTACTATGCTTGCATGGAACTATTATTCGAAAAGTTAACGAAAAGGAGAACAGAAGAAGAAAAACTAGAATATTTAATTCGGAATTTGGATGAATTCTACCTGCAAAGAATACACGAAGGATTTATTAAAAAAGTTAACGACTTGGCACAGTTTTGCGAGAGTTTAGAAATAAGTAGGGAAATTTTGAAGCGTAGAAAAATGAACCATTATCCGTTGGCAGAGCCCTCTTTACAAGGACGTTCTATGTGGGGACGCCAGAAAACTAACGAGGTGAATTTCGAGATATACAGTGGAAGCAGGGAACAATCAGGAGCTCGGGCTGGGGTAGATAATTGTCCATGTGGAATCCGTAACAATAATCCAAATAGTATTTTCATTTTGGAACAAACCCCACCGTGTTCACAAATAGTTTCACACCCTATAAGCGATGGTTACGATAAAGTGGGAAGGCAAACAGAATTTGAGTTCTGTAAAAGACAACAATTTTCCCGCGTTCCGGGTTATTCTGGAATATATCGCGGACCGGCACAGAGTTCAATTGTTCCACCGGGTTATTCAAATTCTGCTAGACCCGCAGGGATCAGGTGCGAAGAAGCAATATATTTGCATTCTCAATCGCACCCAAATCCTTATTCAGGACCAAGTAAATATGATTCACGTTGTAGAGCCGAGATTGACATGAGGCAGTAGTAGGCAATAGAATGTGCTGCAATCAGAGAGTTCGCAGGTAAATGTTTTAATTGTAAGAATGTTGGACACCATTAGAGAATGTGTCCAAACCCAAAAAAGATTTTCTGTCACTGCTGTGGTACAGACGGTAAGATAGCCCCTTCATGTGGTAACTGTTCGGGAAACCGAGATACGGAGCCAAGAATGTAAGAAAGAGAGTGTTTGGCTCCGGTAAATTTTTAAATCTCTCTAGACTTCAATCATACGAAATAGTTTATTTGCCGAACGATAACCGCCCATTCGCGGAAGTGCAAATTTTAGACGTGAAATTGACCGGATTATTAGATTCGGGAGCATCTGTGTCAATATTAGGAAAAGTTGGCTAAGAAGTTGGACTTTTTCAAACAAATGCGTCGATTTCCACAGCAGATAGGTCCGTTCATACAATCTCGCATTGTGCATGTGTGCCTTTTACTTTCAAAGGTCGCACTGAAGTTGTACTTACAGTACTTTTTGAAGCGGTGGCTAATCCTTTGGTACTGGGAATTGATTTTTGGACATCATTTGGAATCTCTCCGCAGACTGTGAATACAATAAGCATTCCTGAGCAAGCCGATCCAGAAAATTACGGAGGAATGCCGAACACAGAAAAATATTCTTCTAACCCAGAACAAAAACTTCAATTAGAAGAAGTGATCAGGGAATTCTTACCGTATGTGAAAGGGAAGTTGACTCGAACAAATGTAATTGAACATATCATAGAAACGGGGGAACACCAACCTATTAAACAGAAACATCATCCCGTATCACCGTATGTACAGAAAGAAATTGATAAAGAGCTGAATAGAATGATAGATTTAGGAGTAGTGCAACCATCATCTAGCCCGTGGTCAAATCCTATCGTAACCATGAAGAAACCCGACAGAATTGTACGATTATGTCTTGATTCGCGAAAACTGAATAGTGTTACTAAAAAGGACGCTTATCCATTGCCGCATATCTCTGGGATTTTAGGAAAGTTCAAAGGAACTCGTTATTTTTCTAAAATTGATCTGAAAGATGCCTTTTGGCAAATCCCTTTGAAAGCTCGTTCGCGTGCGAAAACTGCTTTTACCGTTCCGGGTCGCGGATTGTTCGAATTTGTGGTAATGCCATTCGGTTTACATAACGCTCCCCAAACTCAATATCGGTTAATGGATCAAGTGCTCGGGGTAGATCTTCAGCCTTACGCGTTTGTTTATTTAGACGATATAATTATTACTACGGACACGTTCGAAAAACACGTCGAAATTTTTTCGGAAAATCGGAACGATTGAAGGCTGCTCGGCTGTCCATCAACCTTAACAAGTCTAAATTTTGCGCACCGTCAGTGAAGTACCTTGGATACGTTGTCGATACCGACGGAATCCGTACCGATCCGGAAAAGATCAAAGCCATAGTAGATTTCCCTCCGCCAGCAAATGTTAAGGATGTTCGTCGTCTTATAGGTCTAGAGAACTGGTATCGTCGGTTCATTCAAAACTTCTCGACTCTTGTCGCTCCGATAACTGAGCTCCTAAAGCAGCCCAAGAAAAAATTCCTTTGGAGTAAATCCGCAAACGATGCCTTCTTAGAGTTGAAAAGCGCACTCAGTTCGGTTTGGCTTAACGCAGACCATATAGTTCACAGAAAAGGCAAACATAACTTGGTCCCTGATGCCTTATCGCGTGCAATAGAATGTGTAATGACAACCACACTTGGGGATAAGTTTAGCGCGTGGTACAACGAACTTTTAAAGCTAATTCAGGAAGACCCGTCTCAATCCCGCGAATATCAAATTAGCTACGATTAGATTCCGTAGATAGCTACGATATTTCTTATTTTCGAAACGCCGTTTATCATCCGAAAAACAATCCCGCGGAAAGGGTGAACAAAGTAATAATGTCATCCATACGCGCTTATCTCGGTGAAAACTTGTCACACAAAGATTGGGATCGTGATATTCCTAAAATTGGTTATTCTATAAACACCAGTGTGCACGAATCAACAAAATTATCACCTTATTTCATCGTACTCGGCCGGAATCATGTTCGGTTTGGCAAGCAATATCTGCATAGTAATATTGATTCCGTTCATAAGACGTCAACGGAAATAGAAAAACGGTTAGAAACGTTTGTATTTGTATTTTGTATTTGTATAAAAAAGTCCAACTGACAATTTGTCTAAATGGACTAAACTAAGTTAAACTAAACACAATTAAACTAGTGACAAAACACGACGACGAAACTGCGAAGAATTCACGACGAAGTCGAAAATTTCAGCAAACTCGTTGAAGCGACGACTCATTGCTAAAATCGGACTATTGGCAGCGTAGTTAGTGCTGCGCATTTCAGAATGCAGCAGGGCTCGTGGGCGAAGAGAACGGGTAGGCGCGTAGAGGCTGATTTGCGCTAGTAGCTCCGGGTCATCATATTCAGCCAGCAGAATCTTTGACACGAAAGTAGCCTGCGCTGCATGTCTCCGATGCGTTAAAGTATTAAGTCCTAAAAGACGACAACGGTCCTCGTACGGTGGCAGGTTTAATGGATCGTTCCACGGTAATCCACGTAGCGCATATCGTATGAATTTACGCTGGACTGCTTCGATCCTAAGGCTCCACGTTGCTTGATAAGGGCACCAAACGACGTTTGCAAATTCCAACTGCGGGCGCACCAATGAGCAATAAAGAGCCTTGAAACACAGAGGATCCCGAAATTCACTGGAAATTTTGAAAATAAATCCCAGTAATCGATTGGCTTTGTCGATGGACGCAGAAACGTGATGAGTATACGTTAGCTTTTCATCAAGAATGACTCCTAGATCCTTCACGTGGTCAACGCGTTGCAGCTGAGTTCCTGCGATGTTATAGTTGAAGGTAAGCATATTTCTCGTTCGAAAATAGCTGATGACAAATCATTTTGCAACACTAAGGACCATCATGTTTCTTACACACCAGCTATAAAAGGTGTCGATAAGATGCTGTAGCTCGCGGCAATCGCCTTCATTTCGTATAACAAGAAAAAAAAAAAAAGTCGTCGGCAAAAAACAGCTTTCCTCCACGCCTTAGAATGAAAACTGCATCATTCTCGAACAGTAAAAAAAGCAGTGGACCCAGCGTACTACCTTGAGGAACTCCGGAAGTGTTGATAAAGGATTCTGAAACAATATCGCCAATTTGAACAAGGACTTCACGGTGTACAAGGTAGGATCGAAGCCAATGGCAGAATCTAGTAGAACACCCTAGCTTATCAAGCTTTGTTATCAGCATCTCATGATTAACTCTATCAAAAGCTGCCTTTAGATCAGTGTAGATAGTATCCACCTGCAATTTCTTAGACAATTGTTCCGTGCAAAATGACGTGAAGCGGACGAGATTCCTCGACCGAACGTCCGGGGAAAAATCCGTGCTGGGATGTACTGATGTAGTGTCGACAAGCAGAAAATAACGCTTCGTTGATGATTGATTCAAATACTTTAGATTCGACTCCAAGCGAAGTGACCCCGTGATAGCTCTCCATGTTGCATCTGTCACCCTTCTTGAATACCGGGAACATTACTGAGCGTTTCCAATCCTCAGGAAACGTTTGCTGCTGAAGCGATAGGTTAAAAATATATGCAAGTGATGTTATAAGTAAGTCCGAACATTTTTTCAATACAGTTGAAGGTATAGCACTGAGGCCGGGTGCATAAGATGACTTGGTTTTCCGGATTGCAGATATAACCATTTGTTCGGAGACAGTAAACACATCCATATCAACAGCGTACATTTCGACACAGTTGTCATAGCTTCTTCGCCGTCGTAAAGCATCCTTGATGGAAGTCCAGTTTCTTTTCGCTTCGTGTTGACAAATGACCAAAAGCCCTTCGGGTTTCGGCGTAGATTATTCTGCATGCGGTTTACATAGCGTTTATACAGAAGCTTGTTTTAACAACGATACTCATTACTGGCAAAAGTGAACATGCGCTTAGAAAGAGGACACCGTCGATTTGTGTACGCACGTAGAGTTTTTGCTCGAGTACGTTTTAGCTTTCGAAGAGTGCTGTTTGACCAGGGCGGCTTGCTAGGAGGCTGACATTTAGGCACTGAGGTCTCAACACAGTTCAGTAGTAGTCGCTTGTAGAGGGCAACTGCAGCATTAACACTCCTTTGGGCATATAGTACACTCCAATTAATTTGCGACAGAGAACTGCGTAGCTTTACAAAATCAGTTTTGCGAAAGTTGAGACGGTCGACAGAAACAGTTTCTACGTACTGAACTGAGCGAATAGTGCCAATTGAGATTTCAAGCGCGGGATGAAAGTTGTCAAGTGGAACAATTACGCTGGATGCTTTATTGACGGAACATACAGGTATAATAGTCTCACTAACAAAGACGAGATCCAGAAAGCGTGACTGGTGATTGGGAATCATGCTTACTTGACTTAATCCGTTGAAAGCAAATCCGTCCAGTAGCATACGACTGGCGATGTTGGTTGTCGAAGCAACCGGGTCAGGGTAAGCGTATCCGTGTCGTGACGGCACCCAAATGAGCCCTGGCTGATTGAAATCACCAAGGACAACCATCACGCCATCCGCGCTAGCTTGTGAAGAAGCGTTATTCACAGCATCAATGTGAAGTTGCATGACATTGCAGTCGAGTCGCTTTTCAGGAGGAATATAGACAACACCAATATAAAAGTTCCTCGATGGAGTTGTAATTCTAACCCAAACAGCCTCAACACTGGTTAAACTACCTACATCAATCTCACATGAGGCAAATGCGGTGGAAACAGCAATCAAAACTCCTCCTCCACGACCGCGAATACTGTTGCCACTATTTCGGTCCGCACGGTACACGGTGTAAGCATCGCCGAAAAGCTGCACCGATGTTATCCTCACATCAAGCCATGTTTCGGTGAAGACGCAAACATCGTATTCACCGTCCACAGCAGCTAAATACACGTCATCAATTTTCGTCTTAAGCCCTCTCGCGTTCTGATAGTAGATCCGCAAACCATCAGCGTCATGTGAGAGGTGTCGTGCTGCATACCAATTTGCAGGACTGCGAGCTCGATGATCAGCATAACCGCGAGTGACGCGGGGAGAGCAGGATGTACTGTTGTCCAGAAGGGGAGCAAGCAGCGGTGCGGAGGGAATGACCGAGTTATGACTGTTGTGTTCAGCGGCTGACTGTAATGGGAGGCGTACTTGAGGGTGCGCAGTATCACGTGTAGCTTCGGAAGGACATATACTCTTCAAATGTTTACCTGAGCGGACAGATGCGATGCGATCGAAAATTTCATTTTGACATTGAAGATTCGCTGCAGCGGCAGAGTCCATTAAGTTGTGTTCATCATCAGACTGTAAGTGAAATTTACATTGAGGGTCTGCAGTTTGATCAAATTAAGCTAATAGTTGACCGTGAACTGAAAAATGCCCACAAACGTTCAACGCACTATTATAATACTAGAAGTAAAAATTTAACAACTTTCAATGTTGGGGATATTGTCTGGAAGAAGAACTTCTGTCTTTCCAAGGCCGCCGATAATTTTTATGTTAAATTAGCCCCACTGTATATAAAATGCAAAGTTATTCGGAAAACAGGGAATAACACTTACGAATTAGCGGATACGGAAGGTAAACTTTTAGGAAACTATTCCATACAGGATTTGCGTCCATTATAGGACCTTTAACTTGCTATAAGGTTAATCTAATTACGATTGGTATTGTATTGAATTACATCGAACCTTTTCGCATACGGAAAAGAATAATGAGCCTTAAAATAATATTTTATTTGAGCCTTCAGAAGAAACAGAAGCCAATTTCGGGAAAGATTCCCGATAACAGTACTAGATCATAGTGCTTATTTGTATAGTTTGCGTTCTTATATGGGAACACAAGATTTCGCGTTCGTCAAAATAAAAAAAACAGTTAAAATTTTTCTGTTTTAGAAGTTTTCTTTGGCAAAATTTCAATTTTTCTAACCCGAGCAAAGGGCAAGTGTAATGGTTAGATTTGGGACCGATGAAATCAACCCATATTTGCTGTTTCAGCTCTTGTTTGATCGCGCTATTGTAACTTCATGCAAATCAAGCTTGTTTGACAAAAATAGTTCACGAATGCAAATGGGCGGATATCTAGAAGGCATCATGAACCACTATAAAAGCCGATACCAAGCACACAATCAGCGTCAGTTTTTCCTAGCCGGCTACACAGGCTACATCGGGCAGAGCAGCAAAACGAGCAACGAGGTTTCAGCGAAAGCAGTCGATGAGATCAGATACCACCGCTACTCGGCGACAGGCGCAGTACCATCCCTCAGCCAGTATCTGCAACGACCAGGCAGCATCAGTGTCTTGCGATTTTCATTGCACGAAATACCCTGTAAAGAATGTTTGATTTTTTCCCAACGTAAATCGCCATCGATAGATTGTGCCTCGCTCTGACCTACGATCGTGCTACCGTTACACTAGAGCATCAATTTGTGTAAAATACGACAGAGAAACCGTGTTAGGGGAGACAGTAAATCGTGAAACCGACGTAAGAGTTATTTCCACAATGTATTCTATCAGTCTGTAAGGTACACCCTAGGCCCAGCAAACGAATGAAAGCGTTATGCTGTCAAAAGCTCTTGAGAGATCAGTCCCTTATTGCGCCATCTCGTGGTCTCTGGCAGATCTGCTGAGCGCGCGAATATTTAATTTGAGTTCCACAAACCGATCTCATCACCTTCGCAAATGGTCAATGCAATAAGATGGGCCAGGCATGAAAAACTCGATCATTCGATCGGAAAACAATACCCCACTGAGTATTGTACGTGGGACAAGGAAGGCCTCATTTTAGCTAGGAAGTAAATGAGAAGGGATAGAATGCTATCAGCGTCCAATACTAAGTAAAGTATTGTGTAAAAGCGACTTTGTGTCCTTCAGCCTAAGTTGGGGAGTAGAGTAGAATCACTTCTCTGGATTTCGTCAACCGAGCTAGGTATAAATTTCGATCAAGTTACGTACAACTTAGAACTAAGGAGTAAAACGTTTAAAACCGGTGTGATAAAACTTACTAACTAGATTAAAACGTGTAGAAGTAAAGGTAAAAGTACCTACATGTCATTTGTGGCCTAAAAAATTAAAACTAAAATTAATAATTAAACCAGGTGTGATAAAACATACTGACTAGAGAAAAACGCACATCAAAAAGTAGTCATTAGGTGATATTATTAAACTAATGACAGGTAAGCTATGAGCTAGATACAATAGAAGGACCTCATTTATATCTTTATGTTGAACAGGAATAACCCACTGTTCAACGTGGGTGTTTAGGTCAGCTTGGACTGGACCGCCATTGCCACACGAGTATACGCAACATGTGGTATATCATGCGGGTCTCATTCAATTAATGCGACCACCCTTGCTGCGAACTACCACCCATCGAGTTTTCCCAGTTGTTGCGTTTCGAGCGGATGCGTAACCATTATCGAGTTAGTGAAGACACCCGCATTGTCCGTAACGACGGACACTATCTCGTTAGCTCGACGCCCGGACGATGGTAGACCAGGACGTCATCTAGTTTTTCGTCAGACTTCAATGACAAGCGAGACATCTGTTGGTCAGAGAAAGACGTCCGGCAAATCATCGCGCGTAGCCGCCACGAGATTAGTGCATATTGCGCTGATCGACTTGTATCAACCATCCAGTCTCATCTTGGTAGATGCAGCGCGATTGAAACCCAGCGAATCACCTCGTCATATCCTGGCAGTTTGTGCAACAGTTGCTGCTTTGTGAACTACTCCGATGGTACAGGTCAGATTAGCCTTAAGAACCAATTGTAACCACATGGCCAGAAAGTGACGTCACCGTAGGTAGGGTTGACCTGGATAGCCAATAGAAAATACCAAAACGATATCTATCGAAGTGATTATTTAGACCGAGGAGGTTGACGATTCCTTGCGGGTGATTGGGGTTTTAAATTTAGTTTTTTTGTATCGCATCGCTGATTGCATAGTATCTCCACTCATTGACAGTTTCGTATTAGTTAGGACACATTTTCTTAGGGACCATTTGGGACGACGGATTGTTTTCGGGTGTTTGAGCATAGTTAACCCGCCTAAAGAGTGAGTCTCTAGCCGAGCCTCAACATCGCATCAGCAACCTCTCAGTTTCTGGGGGTGGCGCATAAGTTGCTGATAGCTAAGAGCAAAGACATTCGTTACATTTTGGCGCCCAACGTGGGGCCCGAAAACTGTGCTAGATTGCCATAGTTTCCGGTTTCTTACAAAGACATATTCATACAACATTGTTAAAGCACTAGTTAGATTTAGTTGAAGTCGGGATTAGTCGGATACATTGCATTAAATTTTGTTGGAGCTAGTGCTTTAACCCGATCCACTGATTTAATTTCATAATTTATAATCCTATATCCTTCTATTCCGTTTTGGGTATTTGGGTAAAGCATAGTTTTAGTATTTAGTTGAGATTAGTTAATAAGGTATTAGACACCATCATTAAAAAAGCATTGATTTTTTTTTATTTGAATAATTTTTTTTGTGGTCAGAATGAACCATTACCGCATGAATCCTAACGATCTCGAGGAGGAAGAGTTGAACTATGAGCTCTTTATTCGGGGCAAGATAGATATTTTTGCTGCGAAATACTGATATAATATCACCTGAAAGTACTGTTGATATGAGGAATGCCAGAAATGATTGGGGGACGCTTCTATCAGGCAAATGTTGAATTAACTTGTTAGCCCAATGTTCCCATATAGGTAACTTTCTCCTGCGTATAGTGCGCTTTAATAATCATTAATCATTATTAACATATTTGAACCTATCTAGTGGCTATAACTCGCTTATCGCTGGTAAATTTAGGGTTGAGAGAACGCCGAAAGCTCAACATAATGGGGACATTCAAGTGTACTGAGGTGCACTCTACAAAAGTTAAGAGAAAAATCAGGAATATGTAAACAAGCAACGTGCATTTTATTCACCTTTTTTAGACCGGGATTTAAAGCATTTTCTCTATGAAAAGCTTAATATTTTCTTAATAATATCGTGAATCAATTAGTCTTGAACTATATTTTGCAACCGATTCGTGAGTTCAACATGAAACGCACAATAACGAAAACTTATCATCACCTTCACTAGAGTCGCTTAATATATACATTTTTCGATAAGATATATAGGAATGATAACCAACTGTAAAGGGTGGCAATTCAGGCTGTGTAACATTTTTGAACTATGTATTATCGGTTTCTTATGGCTAAAATTAGGTAGATCGAAGGAAAATATGTAAATTATGTATATTTCGGGAAGTGTTTTCCGCGATATTTTAACCTCCACGCTCTTCTCTCGCTCGAGACTTCCAATACACCTATCTCTCCCTGCATGAAACATAGCCTTTCTCATTCCGACTAACGTGTACGCGTATGATGTAAATGAAATGCGATTCTCGTTGGTGTGAGGAGTTACCTGATTTTTCTTTGACAGCCAAATGACGCTTTAATTCCCCTATATTAACACATAAGCATCACCCACACCCCACCAATTTGATGATGTTATAAACTGTTCTCTCCAATATACAGCATGTGATCAGTAGAAAAGCGAAATGGAAACAGATCCATGAGCGTGTGTTAGTATTTTCAGAGCGCACATGTATCCGAGTGGAGATGCCCTTTACATGTTTCTAAGACGTCATTTTAATACTAATACCCCGATATCGTTGTATTCACTAATACATTCCCAACTGTGGGTTTGTGTAAGTTTCTGTGGTGTAATCGCCATTTAATGCATTGTTGTCCCGGACCAATATCGCTTTCTATGCATTGTACCATTTACAATGCAAAATTCTCATTAGAATCATGCTTATTCGCATGTAATTCATACGGTTCGCGTTTTGGGTGTAGCAGAGATCAATTTTGAACGCAATTCTGAAAACCAAGATGGCAACTTCCCGTGAACCGGTTTTGATAATTTACATGGGAAAAGCCCATGGGTTGTGTTTTCACCGCTGGGTAGCACTGTATACACCAAATTGTCACGAACAGAGAGACACGGAGCCATTCATAAACCACGTAGACCAAAATTTGAGAATTTGAAAATCTCCCATCACGGTATTACACTTAAATGAGAGTAACAGGAGCACGTCTTACCTGTGAGGCGATCGTAAGCAAAAAGATGGCCGGTCGAGGTTGCTACGATCAATGAGCCCTTTGGCTCGTCGTTGCTAACGCTGGTGTGCGTATACGAGCAATGCATTAATGGCTCAAAAAATCGTGTTGCTCAAGGCATTTAGCTGAATACAATGCGGTAGTCCCGATCTGCCATGTCAAGCTTTATAGTGGTAATATTTTATGCTGGTGGCCATTTTGTTTTAGTCTTATGATTGATTATATGCAATCATACGATGTGATTATGCTAGAACAAAAGGAAAACTATTTGTTTTGTGATTTGAATATAATGTGGTTGTCCCGAACCGTCATGCCTAGTTTTCATTGCGGCAAGGTGTTTTTTGCTGAAATTTATGCACGAGCGTTTTTATTCAATTGCGATTTGGCGTACTATATTGGGCCATTCATATGCCACGTGTACAAAACACCTTTTTTCTGACCCTCTCGTGGACAAGTGTGGACAATTCCTAAACCCCTGCCCCCTCCCTACGGTGTCCATGTGGACTTTCAAAAAAAATGCGAACTTTCATAAAAATGGGATTTAGAAAATTTTCCCACGTGGAAGACTAATATGAAGCAACCTTATGAAAATCGTTAAAATCTCAACGACTTATGATATTTTATATTTACATTTCAAAGATTCATCACAAAATTGAAATAACCTGTGAATTCTTGAATTGGTTCGTAATTTCAACCTCTAGCTATGAAATCCAAAATTAATGTGATTAGATCATGTTACAGATGATTGCATGAAGTGATTTCGATAAAAAAATCTGATTCTTTTTCGTGCGAGTTCTTATGATTTTTTCGATGATTATCTTCATAGATGTTTTCAATTTTCACACGTGATGCACACGCACATACTATGCTGTTATAAGCACTTGGACTATTTAAAAATCTTAAAAAATTTGAATATAACCGCTCACAACAATGACAATACAAATTTGTTTCATTTTTTTTATAAAAGACAAAAATATGATGACGTGGACCCATACCCCGACCCCCATCCCAATGGACAAGCATGGACTTTCTTGTGACCTCTACTCTTTCCTAACTTGTCCACGTGGTATAGGGTGATTTTTGCGAAATATAATAATATATGCATGCGGCTGTTGAGTTTTTTTTCTTTGCAGGCTACAAAGCAGCCATTTTTCATGACAGGCGGCCAAGCAGCAATTTTGCTAGTATGAAAAGGCACGTGGTTTATACGCTTTCACAATTCTTTTTTTCTTTTGAGTCGCCATATTGTTTTTGGGAACCCTTCAGATCACACGTTTTCACTCTTTCCTTATTTTGGTTACTGCGTGGGGGATTCTAACTGGATTCTTTTTACAATAACCGGCAGGATTGCCAATCATTCGTTATCGAGCACTCAGTCGAGATAGAAGTCTTTTGTCATCGGTCCGTACACTCTATAGCGACAAATAGTGTTAATCCGCGTTCAAGGTTATTTGCACACTCTACGCCTAGTTGAGGTTTCAGTATTTTTTCCCTTCTTTTGTGTTTCTGTTTCTGATACCGTTAGCCGGTCAGTGAAGTGAAAGAGTGTTCTTCTAGTAAGCCGTCTGGATACCGTTACGTACACAAGTTAAGTATTAGTTTTCGTTGTCTTAATAACGTGCACTGGGCAATAGGCCCGTGCAAAAATGACTTCCCCTGACGGCGGTTCATCTCAAGGTGAGATGGACGTCGAAATAAAATCGGCTCCCCGGCTCAAGGTATATCCGAGCACGGCCACCGGGCCATTTGTGATCTTCTTTCGGACCAAAGAAAAAAAGTGTTTGAATCTGTTGCAGATTTCTCGAGTTCTGACGGATCGGTATTCGGCCGTGACAGAAATATCGAAAATTCGCCCTGATAAGCTTCGGGTGGTGGTTAACAGTTCAACTCAGGCAAACGATATTGCTGGCTACGAGCCCTTTACGAGGGAGTACAGGGTGTATATTCCAGCTAGCAGGGTTGAAGTCAGTGGGGTCGTTTCCGATTCGAGTCTGAATTGCAAGGACCTGCTAAAATATGGGACTGGCTGTTTCAAAGACCCCATGCTTAAGCCAGTGAAGATACTGGAATGCAAACGTTTGCATTCAGCATCAGTCGCAGCTGACGGCAAGAAAATATACGTCAACTCAGACTCTTATCGGGTGACCTTCGCCGGCTCTGCCCTGCCCAATTACCTCCTCTTTGACAAGGTGCGTCTGCCTGTTCGCCTCTTTGTGCCGCGGGTCATGAACTGTACTAATTGCAAACAATTGGGACACACAGCCTCCCATTGTAGCAATAAAGCCCGCTGTGGGAAATGCGGTGGGAATCATGCGGATGATTCCTGTGGTAGAGATGTCGAAAAGTGTCTCTACTGTGGGGGAAACCCACATGATCTCCCTTCATGTCCCGCGTACAAACAGCGCGAGGAGAATCTTAAGCGTTCCCTTCAGGGACGCTCTAAGCGATCTTTTGCAGAAATGCTTAAGATAGCTACGCCACCTGTCTCTACGAACATCTATACCAACTTGTCTACTGACGAAGGCGACTGTGATGAACCCCAGGAGGGAACATCTTCTGCTGTGCCTAGAAGTAGTAGAAAAAGGAAGAACATTTCCTCTTCCAAGCTTCGTCGTAAAGGCCAGAAGGTGTCTCTTCATGGTCCCCCTAAAATAACTACTCAAGGAAGTACTGGTGCAAAACCGAAGCAAGTCGCTCCCGGTCTCAGTAACCTGAGCTCAGAAAAGGAGTTCCCAGCACTTCCAGGAACATCAAAAACCCCATGTGTTCCCATATCTCAGCCAGAGAAAGAAAACAGTGCTGGCTTAATAAATTTCTCTGACATTGTGGACCGTATTCTTACAGCGTTAAACATTTCTGACCCCCTTAAAAGTATCTTGATAAGCTTTCTCCCCGCAGTAAAAACATTCTTGATGCAGTTCACTGCGAAATGGCCCCTCCTTTCAGCGATTATATCCCTCGATGGCTAATTCATCGAACGAGGTCAAGGATTTAATCACTGTTCTCCAGTGGAATTGCAGAAGCATTATCCCGAAAATCGATTCGTTTAAAATCTTACTAAATAATTTGAAATGCGATGCATTTGCCCTATGCGAGACATGGCTCACTTCAGAAATAACCCTACACTTTCACTATTTTAATATTATTCGCTTGGATCGAGAACACTCTTACGGAGGAGTACTTTTGGGGATCAAAAAGTGCTATTCTTTCAATCGGATCTACCTCCCCTCGACACCAGGCATTGAAGTTGTCGCTTGCCAAACCAGAATTAAAGGCAAAGACCTTTGCATTGCTTCCACCTACATCCCCCCTAGAGCCTCAGTTAGCCACCGACGGCTTTGCGATATTGCGGAACTCCTCCCCGCACCGAGGCTAGTTTTAGGTGACTTCAACTCCCACGGCACGGCATGGGGTTGCCTTCATGACGATAATCGATCTACCCTACTCCATGAGCTTTGCGACAACTTCAATATGACCATTTTGAATACGGGTGAAATGACACGGATTCCTGCCCCTCCAGCGCGTCCGAGCGCCTTAGACCTGTCCCTCTGCTCGACATCGCTGCGGTTAGATTGCATGTGGAAGGTAGTCTCTGATCCCCACGGCAGCGACCATCTGCCAATCGTAATTAATATTGCTAACGGTTCAGGGCCACCGAATACAATCAATGTTTCGTATGACCTCACACGAAATATTGATTGGAAGAGCTACGCGTCCGCGATATCCGAAAAAGTAGAATCGACACAAGAGCTTCCTCCGGAGGAAGAGTACGGGTTCCTGGCTGGCTTGATTCTCGATACCGCGATTCAAGCTCGGACTAAACGCGTACCAGACGCGAATTCACGCGGGCGTCCTCCCAATCCATGGTGGGACAAAGAGTGCTCAGACGTGTACGCGGAGAAGGCCGCTGCGTATAATACCTTCCGGGACGACGGGCTGCCAGCTAGCTACCGACAGTACGCGATGGTGGAAACGCGCATGAAGAGTTTGATAAAAGCCAAAAAACGTAGCTACTGGCGCCGGTTCGTCGACGGACTAACGAGAGAAACATCGATGAGCACTCTTTGGAGTACGGCCCGGCGCTTACGAAACCGAAACAGTACTAATGAGAGCGTGGAATATTCAAACCGTTGGATATTCGATTTTGCCAAGAAGGTTTGTCCGGATTCCGCCCCGGCACAGAAGATCTACCGCGCCGCGTCCCCTCACAATAACGCGAACGAAACACCGTTTTCGATGGTGGAGTTCTCACTTGCTCTCTTATCATGTAACAATAAAGCCCCAGGGCCAGACAGAATCAAATTTAACTTGTTAAAGAATCTGCCAGACTCTGCCAAGAGACGCTTGTTGAATTTATTTAATAAGTTTCTTGAGGGTAATATTGTCCCTCATGACTGGAGGCAAGTGAAGGTCATCGCCATTCAAAAACCAGGAAAACCAGCCTCCGACCACAACTCGTATCGACCGATTGCGATGCTGTCTTGTATCCGAAAGTTGTTCGAGAAAATGATCTTGTTTCGCCTCGATGATTGGGTTGAAGCAAATGGCTTACTGTCAGATACACAATTTGGTTTCCGCAAAGGCAAAGGGACGAACGATTGTCTTGCGTTGCTCTCAACAGAAATTCAAATGGCTTTTGCTAGCAAAGAGCAGATGGCATCAGTTTTCCTAGATATAAAGGGGGCTTTTGATTCAGTTTCTATCAAAATTCTTTCTGAGAAGCTGCACCAGCATGGTCTTTCACCGACTCTAAACAACTTTTTGCTAAACCTGTTGTCTGAAAAACATATGCATTTTTCGCATGGTGATTTATCGACATCACGAATTAGCTACATGGGTCTTCCCCAGGGCTCATGTCTAAGCCCCCTTCTCTATAACTTTTACGTGAATGACATTGACGATTGTCTTGCCAATTCATGCACGCTAAGGCAACTTGCAGATGACGGGGTGGTCTCTATTACAGGTCCCAAAGCCGTCGATCTGCAAGGACCATTGCAAGATACCTTGGACAATTTGTCTGCTTGGGCCCTCCAGCTAGGTATCGAGTTCTCCACGGAGAAAACTGAGCTAGTCGTATTTTCAAGGAAGCGTGAACCAGCGCAACTACAGCTTCAATTAATGGGTCAAACTATTGCTCAGGTTTCAACTTTCAAATATCTCGGGGTCTGGTTCGACTCTAAAGGTACCTGGGGATGTCACATTAGGTATCTGAAACAGAAGTGCCAACAAAGGATCAATTTTCTCCGTACAATAACCGGAACATGGTGGGGTGCCCACCCAGGAGACCTGATCAGGCTGTACCAAACAACAATATTGTCGGTGATGGAGTACGGGAGTTTCTGTTTCCGCTCCGCTGCGAACATACATTTCATCAAACTAGAGCGAATCCAATATTGTTGTTTGCGTATTGCTTTGGGTTGCATGCACTCGACACATACGATGAGTTTAGAAGTGCTGGCGGGCGTCCTTCCGCTGAAAAATCGATTTTGGGAACTCTCATATCGATTGCTCATCCGATGCGATATCTTGAACCCGTTAGTAATTGCAAATTTCGAAAGGCTTGTCGAGCTCAATTCTCAAACCCGATTTATGTCCTTGTACTTCGATTACATGGCACAAAATATCAATCCTTCTTCATACTATCCCAACCGTGTCAATCTCTTTCATGCTTCTGATTCAACTGTATTCTTCGACACATCCATGAAAGACGAGATTCGTGGAATCCCGGATCACATACGTCCGCAAGTGATCCCAAGCATCTTTCATAGTAAATTTCGAGAAGTCGACTGCAACAAGATGTTTTACACTGACGGGTCAAGCCTCGACGGCTCCACTGGCTTCGGTATATTCAATCAAAACCTCACCGCCTCATTCAAACTCAATGATCCTGCTTCAGTTTACGTCGCAGAACTTGCTGCTATTCAGTATACCCTTGGGATCAATGATACTTTGCCCACCGATCATTACTTTATTGTCTCGGATAGCCTCAGCTCAATCGAGGCTCTCCGTTCAATGAAACCTAGAAAGCACATTCCATATTTTCTGGGGAAAATCTGGGAGCACCTGCGTGCTTTGTCTGTAAGATCGTACAAGATTACCTTAGTTTGGGTTCCCTCGCATTGCTCCATTCCAGGTAATGAAGAAGCGGACTCTTTAGCTAAGGCGGGCGCTTTACAAGGTGACATATATGAAAGACCAATTAGCTTCAGCGAATTTTTCAGTATCACTCATCAGAGAACCCTCGAAAGTTGGCAAACTTCATGGAGCAATGGTGAACTGGGAAGGTGGCTACATTCGATAATCCCCAAGGTATCGACGAAACCTTGGTTCAGAGGGATGGATGTGGGTCGGGATTTCATTCGCGTGATGTCTCGGCTCATGTCCAATCACTACACGCTGGACGCACATCTCCGGCGTATTGGGCTCGTGGATAGCGGTATCTGCGCTTGTGGCAACGGTTATCACGAGATCGAACATGTTGTCTGGGCATGCGCCGAGTACTGTTCTGCCAGATCTCAACTATTCGATTCCCTTCGGGCCCGAGGAAGATCACCCAATGTCCCGGTTCGAGATGTACTAGCAAGCCGCGATATTCTCTACATGTCCCTTATATACACGTTCCTCAAAACCATCAATATCCAAATTTAAATGCCCCTATCTTTTCTCTTATCATTCCCAGAAGTGCCCTCTTCCGACTACCGTACCCCAACGATGGTTTGATACGACTCCAAGACGAGACAAAACATCTGTCGAATGAACCAACAACACGAGATCTACAGTACAACATCACACGCGCAGCGCGGTGTGTTTCCGATCCGTATCTGAGCCGTACTACGAAATCGTCTGGAGGAACCCCTGCCGGCTCGAGGAAAACCGCCCGGCGTCCCAATACTTGATACATCCGTTCGAATCTGTAATCCTGGCCGTTGATTCCTGATGCCGGAAACTGAAAGTTTATATCCCCCCCCCCCGTTCAGCCTTGTCCACCCTCTCTCTCTCATGTCTCTGATACAGAGATGTATGACTTCACCCCTTCTCCCCTTGAATATTCCCAAAACTTATGTGCCCCCCTATCTTCTAGTGTTAGTTGATCAATCCGTTCGAATCTGTAATCCTGGCCGTTGATTCCTGATGCCGGAAACTGAAAGTTTATATCCCTACCCCCCCCCCCCCCCCCCCGTTTAGCCTTCCCAAAACTTATGTGCCCCCCTATCTTCTAGCGTTAGTTGATCAATCCGTTCGAATCTGTAATCCTGGCCGTTGATTCCTGATGCCGGAAACTGAAAGTTTATATCCCTACCCCCCCCCCCCCCCCGTTCAGCCTTGTCCACCCTCCCTCCCATGTCTCTGATACACAGATGTATGACTTCACCCCCTTCTCCCCTTGAATATCTTCCCAAAACTTATGTGCCCCCCTATCTTCTAGTTTTAGTTGATCAATATTTAATCTTGTTAAGAAATGCACAACAGTACCACTATTTTAAAATAGCCCTAATTAATTCCCCTTAATCTTGAACCACTCTCTCTAGTTATTTCTAGTTAATAAGCTTGTAAAATGTTCCGCTTAGTTAATAATTAATTTCTCCTACAAACTCCCTTCTAAAAATCATAAAGTGAATTACAATACAAAGAACACACAAAATGACCCGTCTCCCAAATCTTACGAATATTATATTATACCCTCTTTTATATGTATAAGTTAGCTGTAAAGTTTTTTTTTAGTTTCATTATATAAAACAAAATAATATTGAAATGTGTAACCCCCTAGTTTTAAGAAATTCAAAATGTAAAACAATGAAAAAATGGCACCTTTAAGCTAACGCATACGTGCCTTATCAAATAAACAAATTGAAAAAAAAAAAGGATTGCCAATGTAAGAATTTGATTTTGCCAATGCTCAATCTACTACTAAATTTATTCTACATCAATTTGTTCGAACTTTTTCTAGGTTATCCACGATACACAAAACTCTCGCCGAGATACACGCTTGTTTGGAATTATAATATTTTTTTAATTTGTGATCATTTATCATTATTCTCAAAAATGTGGTGGGGGAGCGGAGTTACCCTTTAGACTCCCCCTCCTTCCCTCTGGCTACGTGCCAGCGTGGACTTCAGTCTGATTTGTCCTATTTTTTTGCGAGGATTTCGCAATTAACACGGTTTTTTTTAAATATTCTAAGTTCTTTTGAATGCAAAAGACTTAGAAGATTTTCGGAAAGCTGGTAGAGACGGGTTTGGAAGACTTCTTATGAACCGCACCTCAACAATATGGATATTTTCGGAATGGTCTTGAAGTAGGTACCAGAAATTGATTTTGGACCCTTTTTTAAATCTAAGATGGCGACTTCTGGTTTAGCGAAATTCACTATAACTCAATCAATATGGGTAGCTTAAATTAAACAGTTGAATTTACTTGAATTTTAGCAATGTGTTTAATTTGAATCAATTAAAACCCCCAACTCACCTTACATACATCTCTTTCTTCTCTAAAAATATAAATATTTTACATTTCACTGGTTTATGATTAGATCTTATATTCGAGGATGTTTTGGATGATCGCCCAGATTTTTCATTCGGGAATTTCGGTTAACCGGAAGTTGCTATCTAGAATTCCAAAATGACGTCAAACATCGACATTTGTCTCCTACTCGTCAAAAACCATTCTGAAAATATTCATATTGATGAAGTTGTAGAGAATCTTGCTAAGCCGGAAATTACCATCTTGGATTTCAAAATGGCTTCAAAAATCAATTTTTCATGGACAAACTTGCGCTGAAGATGCAGATTTATTTATTTATTATATACTCGTTAAGACCATTCCGAAAATACCAATATTGATTGGATTATAGCGAATTTCGCTAAACCGGAAGTCGCCATCTTGGATTTCAAAATAGCTCCAAAATCAATTTCTGGCACCTACTCTTCAAGACCATTCCGAAAATACACATATTTATTGGGTTTTAGCAAATTTCGTTAAACCGTAACATACATTTCTGGCACCTAATCGTCAAGACTATTCCGACAATACCCATATTGCACGGGTTGAAGAGAACTTCGCTAAACTGGAAGTCGCCATCTTGGATTTCAAAATGACACCAAAAATCAATTTCTGGTACCTACTCGTCAAGACCATTCCGAAAATACCAATATTGTTGAGGTGCGGGACATAAGAATTCCATACCCGTCTCTTCCATCTTTCCGAACATCTTCTAGATCTGTTGCATTCAAAAGGACTAGGCTTTTTTTTTGCAAAAAACGTGATAATTGCGAAATCCGCGCGAAAAAACTGCCAAAATTCTTCTAAGCTCTTTACATTTAAAAGGACTTAGCATTTTTGTAGGAAAAGTCTAAGTCTTTTGCATTCAAAAGGACTAATTTTTGCAAAAACCGTATTAATTGCGAAATCCGTGCAAAAAAAAACTTTCAAATATATTCTATGTCTTGTGTTGAGTTTTTTTTACGCAGACTTACGAATTAACGTGGTTTTTCGAGGATTTTAGAAATTAACGCGGTTTATCCAATTAACGTGGTTTTTTTAGGCGGTGCGTATCCCCTGCGTAAAAAAAACTTGGGTGTAATACATTTTCATTATACATGACATGACAACTATATTCAAGAAAAGAAATCAATATTGGAGTTCTAAAATTTTGTGAAAGAAAAAGACCAAATCGAACACTTGAACCAGTAATCAGCGGTTTGAGTTTGGTCGTCTTGATCAGCTGGTAGGAGAAGCAGGATAATGTTCGCATAATGTATAGGAAGGATACTTTATGCCCAAATGGTCTAAACACCAAAAATGGTTTGGTTAAAATCTCGATGTTTCATGCATTTTGAAGATATTTGACATCCCAAATTCGAATTCGATTTTTTTTAGTTCCTTCTTATATGGGAATTTCATGTGACCGGACGATGAACAGTTTATATTTCCGGAACCATACAACCGATCCGTACGAAATTTTGTTGCAGGAAAATATACCTTTAATTTGAGGCATTTGTGATAATCGGCCAAACCATCACCGAGAAACTGATAATAGCAAAAATAACCCGAGAATAGTGAAAAACTGTATTTGAGCGCAATGAAATCATACAACTGCGCGTCAATTAGCAACCATTACCATCCTACCCGATGCGAGGCAAAGAGCACACTGACGCCAAAACTTCGTTGACGGTACACGCATTCTTGAAAGAAGCTTATACACCAGGTAAAAGAAACGAAAGAGATAGCATGTCTGGGTGCCGACCACGTGTTGTGATAATGGGAATTTATTTTAGCCAACTGCATGCCCCCACCATCATGCCAAGAATGAATGAGGTGCGCGATTGACAGATCTGTATGCGTACCGCGCAGTGCTACCAAAAGTACAGATTTTTCTATAAAGCTGCAGATTATTTGAATTGTATAGGTACAGATTAAAATGATGACTAAGGAAACTACAGCATGGTACATATTTTTGGAGATAAAATGGTACAACAATAGTTTTATTTGACATTTCTAATACTAAGTAATATTGAGAAATTGTATATAGGATATATAAATTTACGGAAACTGTTTTTCTTTGGTGTGTAATACAAATTTATTTTGTAGTTGGACTATTCCAAACAAATGATTTGCTGGTCAATGACCCTATAATTGAAACCTTAACAATAGAACACATGATTTTTGCACTAAGAACTCAGTGTTCTTTGTTTATTATTGACGGAAAAATAAAGCAAGATGGGAAAGGTTGTTGTAAAAAAGGCCAAATCAACCAAACATTATTCAACCAGCAAATGTTTGCATTAACTTTCTTATTGCTGTAAATTTCAGTACAAATTTTCTAAAAAAGTAATTCGATTTTTTTTATTCCCGGTAAATAATATAAAATGTGGCATCACTGGTACCAGCTTTTTGCCTTTCTCAATAGAAAGGTATTGCAATTGCTCTGAAAACCGACTTTTTAACGGAGGCCCGGAGGGCCGAGTGACATATACCATTCGATTCAGTTCGTCGAGTTCGGCAAATGTCTGTGTGTGTATGTATGTGTGTATGTATGTATGTGTGTATGTGCGTATGTGTGTGTATGTGACCAAAAATGTCACTCATTTTTCTCAGAGATGGCTGAACCGATTTTGACAAACGTAGTCTCAAATGAAAGGTGCAACGTTCCCATAGGCTGCTATTGAATTTCTAATGGATCCGACTTCCGGTTCCGGAATTACAGGGTGATGAGTACGAACACGCAGAAAATGTCGATTTTAATAAATTCTGCAATGAATGTATAAAGGTGAATTTCTTTCCAAAATATGATCACAACTGCTTCGATTTGTAGTATTAGGTCACTAACATCCATTCAAAGTCTATTTGGCCACATTGGCCACCATCATCGGTTCCGGAAGCCCCGGCGGAAGTATCTAAATTCAGAATAACAGTCACATGGGTTTCTCGGAGATGGCTAGACCGATTCGACTAAACTTGGCCTCAAATGAAAGGTATTGCGTCCCCGTAAATGGCTATTTAATTTCATCCCGATCCGACTTCCGGTTCCGGAGTTACAGGCTGTGGCGTGCGATCACATAGCAAATTGTGATTCAAACCGATACTCCGATGAAAGCAAAAAAGGTAAAAATTTTGCTAAAATGTCTCTCAAACAACTTAAATTTGCTGTTCTAGGTCACCGACGGCCAACCAAACTTTCGTTGACTACCTTGACCACCATAGACGGTTCCGGAAGTGCCCGGGAAAAGCGGCCATCTTTCAAAATTTACGAACTCACATCAGTTTCCCGAAAATGGTTGGGCCGATTTTCACAAACTTAGTCCCAAATGATAGCTATAATATCCCCATAGATGTCAATAAAATTTCGCACGGATCGCTTATATGGGTCCGGAAATATAGACTAAATCGTCCGGTCACATATGAAATTCCCATATAAGCCGGAACTCAATTTTTTTTTTCAAAGGGGGGACCTCATGAAATTTCAGAAATCGAATTCGTATTTTTGATGCCAAACATCTTTAAAATGCATGAAACGTCGAGATTTTATGTTATCTCGAAAAAATTTTTTTTCTAAAAATCGACTTTTTGGGACTTTGCCGATTTCGCACCTTTTTGCCTTTCTCATATAAAGAAAGGCTATGCAATCACTGTAAAAATCGACTTTTTAACCGAGGCCCGGAGGGCCGAGTGTCATACACCATTCGATTCAGTTCGTCGAGATCGGCAAATGTCTGTGTGTGTATGTATGTGTGTGTGTATCATTTAAACTCACACAATTTTCTCAGAGATGGCTGAACCGATTTTCGCAAACTTAGGTTCATATGAAAGGTATAACGCTCCCATAAGCTGCTATTGAATTTTTAGTTGATCCGACTTCCGGTTCCGGAGTTACGGGTTGAAGAGTGCGGTCACACAGCAAATTCCCATATAAACTGGTACCACCATGATGTTCAAATGATGTAAAACATATTAAAATTGATGTAACATTACTCTAGTTTGCGGGTCTGGATCACTAATGATCAGTCAAAGCAGCTTTGACCACATTGGCCACCTATGACGGATCATGACGCCCCCGGAGAACCAGCCAAGTTTCTAAGCTAATATCACACCCATTCCCCAACGAATTCTCTACCGATTTTTACAAACTTGATTTCAAAAGAAAGATACAGTAATACCATTGACTGTTGCTGAATTTCATTCGGTTCTGACTCTTGCTTCCGAAGTTACAGGGGTGTTAGTAAGGATACACTGGAATTTCCCATATAAATCGGTACAATCGTAATACCTCAGAGGCTAAAAACTATTGAAATGGTCACCAAATTACTTCTAATCGCAGATCTAGATCACTGATTGCCAATCAAACATACTTTGAATATATTGTCCACTATCGACGATTCCGGAAGTCCGGAATTCCGGGCATATTCCACAATTAAAGTCACATCGGTTCTTCGGTGATGACTGAACCGATTTTCTCAAACCAATTCTCAAATGAAAGGCAAAATATGCAGTTGAGTATTGCGTCGCTGCCACCTCCCCCCCCCACCTTGCCCTTACACCTCCCTCCTTCATCACTCCTCTCGCCTTGGACCACCCTCACGCCCGCATTTCCTTCATCCACCCCGTATACCGAAATAAGATGAAGGATTTCTGCCGCATCCTCCACTCCCACTCTACTAACTCCCCATTCCCTCCACTTTCAAACCCATTCCACCAACATTTCAAAATATAATCACATGAAGATAACATTGAACTCATGCTGATTAAGCTAATTAAATATTATTCTTTTGCCTTTCTCATATAGAAAGGTTATGCAATTGCTCCAAAAACCGACTTTCTAACCGAGGCCCGGAGGGCCGAGTCTCATATAACATTCGACTCAGTTCGCCGAGATCGCAAAATATCTGTGTGTATGTATGTGTGTATGTGTGTATGTATGTATGTATGTATGTATGTATGTATGTATGTATGTATTTTTACAAACTAAGATTCAAATGAAAAGTATAATATTCCCATAGGTTGCTATTGAATTTCATTTTCAACCGACATCTTGTTCCGGATTACGAGTTGAAGAGTATGGTTACAAAACAAAATTTGTTGATTTATCCACATCGGTTTCTCGGAATTTTCTGAACCGATTTTGACAAACTTGATTTTAAAAGAAAGGTCCATTAGCTGCTGTTGAATTTTGTGTGGATCCGAGTTCTGGTTCCTGAATTACAGGGTGATACGTACGATCACGCAGCAAATCCCGATTCTAACGAATTTTGCGATGAATGTAAAAAGGTGAAATTTTTTTCCAAAATGTACACAACTGTTGAATTTGAAGATCTAGGTCCCCAACAGTCATTCAAAGTCTCTTTGGCCACACTGGCCACCATCGACGGATCCGGAAGCATCCAAATTCAGAATAACGGTTATATTGGTGTTTCTCGAAAATGGCTAGACCGATTTGATCAACTTAGTCTCAAATGAAAGGTGTTGCGTCCCCAGATACTGATATTAAATTCCATCTCCATCCGACTTCCGGCCCCGGAGTTACGGGTTGTGGAGTGCGATCACATAGAAAACTCCGATTCAAACCGATACCGCGATGAATGCAAAAAGGTGCTCTTATATATACTTACCAAGTGTAATAAGAATGAAAGACATTTCCATAATGTTATATTGTACGAACCAGCTATTAAATCATAGTTTGGAGAAATGAAAAAGGCACAATTGCACCTCTAGATGGATTAAAACAGGTTTTTTAGGTTCTCTTTGCCGCTCAGCAGCGAAAGGGGAATAGGTGGCGCAGCTCTCCAACGTGCAATGTTGCATCCGAAGTTTTGTATCACAACAGAGCAAAACTTTCTCTTTTGCTCACCGAAAAAAATCGCGGCAGCCATATTTAACTCAACAATTTGGTCATCGATGACCAATTGTTGAGTAATGTTGAATTCCAAAACACGCCTGTTGTTTCTCCTGTCGCCAACCCATCGTCCTACCGCAAGAGGATGTGTGCATCGTGCATGTAAGAATCGCGATTGAGCGAGCGAGAGAAATATTCTGATGCACAGGAGCTGTTACCCGAGATCGGAAAAACGGGATACCACTGTGTGAATGTGAGAGTGTATGATGAGTATGGATCGACGAGCAAAAATGTATCGGCCTCGCAGCGATGCCAACCTTCCAGTTTAAACTGGATTCTTCCAGTTTTTTTTACAACATCCAGTCAAACAGATAATCGGAAAAATCTTCCAGTTTTTTTAAATTTGAGCCAATTTTATCCAGTTTTTTTTTTAAATATACATTTATTTAGTTTTTTTTCTCAAAAATTGTAACTTGATTCATAGACTATGCTATATTTCACCCTAAAGCTAAGTATGCACCTCTTGCGAAATGAAATTTCCTATACAAAACCTATGCATAAAAAACGTTGCGAAATGTTCGCGAAAAAAAATTTCGTTACCATTTCGTAAGCGGTACGCAGCTCTCGCGAAAACGATAACGAAAAATGAAGTTAGCTGAGACACGGTTCGACAAACGATAAGTTTCATAATACTTCCGCGAGACAGCGCTGCTTTCTATGCGCTGTCACCAAGGCAAACTTTTTCCTTGCGAAATAATGGTCAGCGGTATTATTTCGCAAGGGGGCTCGCGAAATTTTGACAGGTTGCAATGAAAAATATAAAAAACACAAGATTGGTAATTTTTTTGTATTTTTTCATCGCAACCTGCCAAAATTTCGTAGTTTAGATTCAATATTTCGAATTTGAATGGTAAGTTAAAAAATATTACTGGAAGTTTTTCTAGTTTTAAAGAATTAAATTTAAATAATCAATGTTATTTACAGCACACCCGAACAAAGCAAATCAGCTCAACTAATCTTGTCTCAACATCCTGGATCTGGCAATCAGCCAACCAACATTAAATCGATACAACCGCAGCAGCACCAACAACTCCAAATCCAGCAACAGCCAACAACTCCTCAAAAAAGGACCACATAGCAATTACTGCTCAAACGAACAACAGGAGTATACGAATGATGGACACATCGGAAAACATTTATTCGGCACATTCTGCCTTAAAACTTGTCTGCCACTATTTTTACCAGCGGTTACCTTCCTAATTTAGAGAAATCGGAGTCATGCACAAACGTCATATTCCACCCTTGGTTCCTACCAGTTCCTTGCATGAAAATATCACTTCCTCCACAGTGCTCGTGATTCCATTCCAGCAGCAGCAAGCAATCACTATTCGAGTGCTTATCGCCAACATTTCACAGCAAGCTCAGCAGCAGAACCACCCTCAACCATAACATCAGAAAATTAAGGTTTCCTCCAGACCATGACCATCATCCTAAAGGTCGGTAGCAATAACGTTCAGCCGACGGTACAACCTGGTCAGCAACCGCAATTAGTGCAATAGATCCAAGCCAAATGTAGAAGACCATTGACCAACTGCAAAAAAAAAATAGCAACAGCACATTCAAACACAGTAGCAGCAGCATACTATACTGTACCATGCGGTGTGCAGGAGGACTTTTTTATTCAGTTGGTGCGGCAAGGTGAGACATTTTTATTACCTTTTTTATTTCGAAAGGATCATTACCGTGTTTAGTACATTGTAATGTAATACCCTATTCTTCTTTAAAAAGCTCGAGTTCACTCATTTACGGATATTTTTATTATGATTTTTTTCAGATAGAACACCAACAACATAATATCATGGTAATCACCCAGCAAGAGAACGCAGTGATAATGGGCCAACAGAAAACACAACATCAAGATGCTCGGAAAAGACTTTCTCTTTCGGTATGTATTTACCAGTAGCATCCCTCCTCCAAACATTCCTTTGCATATCTAGATGTCCTTATCAATTTACAGAACAAACATAATGTCACGTCATGTTCAATCGGCTGACCGTTTGGAATAAGCGCTCATCATCGGTTTCATGGCAGGGAAGTGAGCAGGCAAAAGAAGGCATCGTTTTTTCGGCAAGGTCGCTCTGGTCAAAATTTCAGCGAATTGCAAGGAATAAACCACCCGAGGGACAGTACCCGTGCTGATTCAGGACGATTTTCCATACTTTGTACCTTGCTATTGAATTTTAATACCAAATCGAAACGATGGCAAGTGCTGCCGATAACTGGGTCAAAAAGACGACGGATCAAGAAATTTCTGCGCTCGGTAAGTGTATTTTTGTTATAACCTATTTTTGAAGCGATCATTGGGATGCGATTTGAATTTTTCTTTTCAATACAAATAGGTTAACGAACTGAGTTCACATCACCAAGGATAAGGATTCAGAGCCGGCGGCTGGCAGTCCAGAGAAAGAAAATGCGGAAAAACCTAGTTCACCGGCAGTAGAACCAAAGCTGCACCTGCTGTATTGAGTTCGGTAGCTACGGAAATTCTGACTCTAGCAGCTCCTGAAGAAAAACAAGCTGCAAGAGAAAATGGAGAAACAGCTTCCTCCGCGGAAGATGCAGGGGCATTCAAGTAAGTCGAAATCTGCAGAAAATTTTGATTTGGACATAAGGAACATTGAGAGCCTCTCTTTGTTTACTTTCTCTTTCGATTATTATGACGTCACTATAACATTTTGCACTAATTTTCCAGTACATAGCCGATGGTTTTTACTAAAATATTAGGCAAAGAGTTGAGTACTAAATATTGAAACGACCGAGTAATAAACAGAAAAGAAAGAACCCAAAGAAAATCTCATTGTTGCTTACGTCCTATTCTAAATTTTCTCCCGAAATATTTAGTATCAGCTTTGAAATTAAATATCCATGACTAATCTTTTAGCCCGGCGGATGCAAGTTTGCTATTAAAAGATGTTCGCTAAGGTCTAGTAGAATCAAAGCTGGATCTGGAGGTGCGGCGGAAGGATTCTTCTTCGCCGGTTGGTTGGTTAACGCCGGTTGGTTGGTTGGTTGGTTGGGAACAGAAAAACCCGCGGCCTTCGTGCTGGCAATGCTCAGTTGAGTCCATCAGTTAAAAAACTATCTGCAGGTGATTTGCCTTTCCCCCACGTATGAGCTAGCAATTCAGAAGGGGGAAGTAGCTTGCAAAATGGCAAAGTTTTGTCCGGAAATCAAACTTCCTTACGCCGTTCGCGGTGAGGAGACCGTCAAAGGGGCGAAGCTGACTAATCATATCATCATCGGAACACTCGGCAAGCTAATGGACTGGGGTATAAAGTTCAGGACGTACGACCTAGTTTTCCCTTTTTGTACTGGACGAGGCGGGTGTTATGGTCGGTGTTCTTGGCCACGTACGAGCGCGAGGTGATGGAGTTTGCCGAGTACATCGTACCCAATCCGTTCGTCATTCGGCAGGCGCGGGAGCAAGAATCGCGCGATAACATCAAACAGTACTACGTCAAGTGCCGCAACCAGGACGAGAAATTGTGTGATTACCGTCGGACAAGCGATCATTTTCTGTCATATGATGTATAGGACAGTTGTAAACTCCAAGTAAACTTATTTTCAGAACTGTTAATCGATCGAAACAGGTACGCAAAACGGCCGGTTGGTTGACCGGCAGGATGTCCCAGGATGGTCACTCGGTAACGGTACTGTCCGGTGATCTAACGGTGGAGCAACGGTTGGACGCTCTGGATCGATTCCGAACCGGACTAGAGAAGGTACAGATTATAACGAACGTTTTGTCCAGGGGTAAGTTCCACCACTTGATTCTGGCTGCAGCACCAGGTTACGGAGAGATTCTTTCGTCTTAGGTATCGACGTCGAACAGGTGACCATTGTCGTCAACTTCGACCTGCCGATGGATCAGCAGGGACGAGCCGATTGCGAAACATATCTACATCGAATTAGACGCACCGGTAGATTCGGTAAGTGTGACTCATTTTTGTGATCCTATAGATTGTATTTCTTCCAACTTCTTTAACAGAACGGAATCACCATCAACCTAGTGGGCAGTGATCGAAGCATGATGATTTGCAGATCAATCGAAAAACACTTCCGGAAAAGATTCAGTTGCTAGACGCGGAGAACTCGGACGAAATTGAAAATATCGGATCGTAAAGTGTTTTCGACCAGCTACTGGTGAAAGGCGTAGGAGCTTTTTTTTGGGTCATACTTGTTTTGATTCTGAATTTATAATTTTATATTTTTTTTAATTTTTTGTTCTTCCTTGACCTGACATAAGGTATACAAATGTAACCAACAGGGTATCGTAAGCTAATAAATTTACAATTACAATTACAATTTAGCTCTACCCAGTTCTATCCAAACATTTGAAAAGGGCCTAACTGCAAAATGTAACAAATTGAATTTTCATGTTTTCCATTAACAAATATCTACCCGAGCACGTACATAACGCAACATTTGATTATGAAGAATTTTGATAGCGATTTTACAACAATTTATAAAAGCGCCTAATTGATTTTTATGACCGAACTGATTATGAAAGGACCTAACTGATTGAAAAGTGCCTAACTAGCAATACACTCGTTTTAAATGGATTATAACTGATTGTAAAAGGCTTATAATATCTTTTCCATAATTTACATACAGGGCCAATCTGATTTTATGATGTTCAGTGGGGTCAATCTGACCATCAAATTAGAATTCAGTTAATTCGTCTAACTTTCGGTGTAATATCAGACTTGAACAGCATTTTTGTGTGAGGTATAACTGCCGCTGGAAGCATAATTGTCCCATGTGCTATGGGAATCCCTATACACATGGGACAATTATGCTTCTAGCGGCAGTATACTGCGAAACGCGATAATACAAACCCGGTCGCAAACGTGATCATTCACACACACACCGGCACCCACCGTCTAGCATACAAAAAAGCAGCCTGGTGATTAAGTAAACGTGCTATAGCACATACGGTATTCTTGAAGTACAGCAGTTGTTGATCCGATTCACAGTGATCACCTTCCATACAAAAGTCGGACAAAACCTCAAAAGTGGCCCGAATTTGATGAAAACTTCACATTAAGGTAATTTTGTGACGCTGAATTCATATTTGATGTTTATTTTTTTTGTTTTTTATTACCTCAAAATTTTGGCACTTAGGGTGGTTCGAAAATTCAACATTTACGAATATAAAGTGCTCTAATTCCAAAAATTCATTTTCAAAAAATTAGACGCGGTGAATTTTTTAGCAGAATACACATTTTTTCAATTGTTGATAATGATAAGACACATCTATAAATTATATTGCGAACCCTGGGTAGTCAAAGGCTACCATGCGTCTCCTTCAGACGTATTATGAAAAATCACCTTTTTTCATACCTCGGGGCAGAAAGGGGCAAAACAAGATATTCATTTTTGGAAAGTGCACTAATTTTCAAGTATCGTGAGCAACAACCGATCTTTCCGAACCGTTTCAAAAAAAAAGTACAGCCACTATGAACATTGTAACTTTAAACTATTGCTAGATTTATTATTTGTTTTTCATGTCTGAGCGAGAAGAAAGACTTGTATCGACTAAATCGAATGTCAGCTATAAGTCCAGCGAATAACCTTTCACATGAAATCAGTTTGATCCCAATCGGAATCTTAACTAAAAAGATATATTCATTTGAATAACTTATGTTTGAAAATAGTTTTAATCAGAATTCATTATCTATTTCACCTTTGAAGTCATGTAAAAAATCGAACTATCGTCCTCGGGACTTAATATTTCGAGAAGACTCTATTCAACCTGTTAAGAAACAGAGAAAAATGTTAAATCATGAAAAATCAAAAATAAAATCTTGAGGTTTTGTCCGGCTAGGCGACACTGTGCGATTGGTTGACGACTCGTTTGACCTTCGGTTTCGTTAAGTGACCAATTTAGTTATATAATCCAGTGATTCGGAATCACGATTCAGACCATGGAACACTTACCCAGGATTTCTTAAACCTTCTCTAGTGTTTCATGCAATAAGAATTACCACGAATTACTTATGGCAATAAATTTCAATTACGATTCTCACAATTGTTATACCAAAAATAGGTTTGTATCCGTACTGATTATTGGTAGCATTCACTGAACTTCCAGAACCTTTAGTAGTAGCCATTGTTATCAGAATCGATTTTTAACGTCAGCCAAAGTTTAAAGCCTAGGGTTTGGTTCGACCTGAAACCGATTGAGTCGGAGTCGGTTGTTATATTTGCGCTGGAATCCATTCCGGATTCCGAAACGTGTTTCGAAAGGTAGTTTCCCCGAGGTGAAAGCGGTAAAGGCGGCCAAGGCAATCAGATTTGCTTCTTAATGGTCAAACGCCGATTTAGATTTACGATTCGGACAATTACAATAGATTTGGTTTGAGCGAATTTCGATCATTTCCCTGGGTCTTCTAGAACCGGCAGAAGCAGCCAATTTAGATAGAAAATGGCCAGCCAATGATTTAAATTTCCGATTGCAGGAATTGTGCTGTCTAAATTGGTCAGACTGAACTTCCCCGAGACATCCGGAACCGTCACATATAAGCATTATGATTCTTCATGCTCGAAATACGATTCACGCTGAGTACGTCACTTCCCTGAGAGCTTCATGAATGGCAAATAGGTTTACAATTGTTACCGATTTCATGCATATCAGTGATGAATTAATAAAATACCTCATTTAAAACATTCAAATGACAGCAGAAATATAAAAAAGAAATAAACAAACAACAGCTGATGTCGTTTTTCAGTTATCAAAAGCGACATCTAACAGCAAACACACAGACTAGTTTTCGCGAGCAAATGTCAAAATTCCGCACGGAAGAAGGAAAAATATTTCGCGACCCCATTTCGCAAGAGGTGCATACTAAGCTTAAGGAGGAAAATTTGGTAAAAACCAAAATTTCTCGCTAGGGTGAAAATTTGTTGGTAAAAACCAGTCTTTGTACAGGATGGCACAAATCCTTATTTCATACTGTGTTGCGTTTCGGCTTCGCCTCATCAGAAACTAACACTAACTTATTGTCGGAATAGATTAGCGCCGGCTTGACGCAAACTAAAATACACTTTGTGTTTCGACTGATCAAACGTGATGTCCCGTTCGAGCAGAAGTTCTGTTTATGCCGAAGAGACACAGTGAAACCGAAACTTGTCTTGGCTTAACCGTAACATACATTTCTGGCACCTAATCGTCAAGACTATTCCGACAATACCCATATTGCATGGGTTGAAGAGAATTTCGCTAAACCGGAAGTCACCATCTTGGATTTCAAAATAACACCAAAAATCAATTTCTGGTACCTACTCGTCAAGACCATTCCGAAAATACCAATATTGTTGAGGTGCGGGACATAAGAAGTCCATACCCGTCTCTTCCATCTTTCCGAACATCTTCTAGATCTGCTGCATTCAAAAGGACTAGGCATATTTTTTGCAAAAAACGTGATAATTGTGAAATCCGCACGAAAAAACTGCCAAAATTCTTCTAAGTTCTTTACATTTAAAAGGACTTAGCATTTTTGTAGGAAAAGTCTAAGTCTTTTGCATTCAAAAGGACTTATTTTTGCAAAAACCGTATTAATTGCGAAATCCGTGCAAAAAAAAAACTTTTAAAAATATAAGTCTTGTGTTGAGAGTTTTTTTACACGGACTTTCGAATTAACGCGGTTTTTACGAGGATTTTTGAATAAACGCGGTTTTTCCAATTACCGTGGTTTTTTTACACGGTACGAATCCCCCGCGTAAAAAAACCTAGGTGTAATACATTTTCATTATACATGACAAGACAACTATATTCAAGAAAAGAAATCAATATTCGAGTTCTAAAATTTTGTAAAAGAAAAAGACCAAATCGAACACTTGAACCAGTAATCAGCGGTTTGAGTTTGGTCGTCTTGATCAGCTGGTAGGAGAAGCAGGATAATGTTCGCATAATGTATAGGAAGGATACTTTATGCCCAAATGGTCTAAACACCAAAAATGGTTTGGTTAAAATCTCGATGTTTCATGCATTTTAAAGATATTTGTCATCCCAAATTCGAATTCGATTTCTTAGATTTTTTTTAGTTCCTTCTTATATGGGAATATCATGTGACCGGACGATTAACAGTTTATATTTCCGGAACCATACAAACGATCCGTACGAAATTTTGTTGCAGGAAAATATACCTTTAATTGTGATAATCGGCCAAACCATCACCGAGAAACTGATAATAGCAAAAATAACCCCAGAATAGTGAAAAACTGTATTTGAGAGCCTTGAAAACTTGAATTGAATGCCCTATTTATCATACAACTGCGCGCATCAATTAGCAACCATTACCACCAAAACTTCGTTGACGGTACTCGCATTCTTGAAAGAAGCTTATACAACAGGTAAAAATAGCGAAAAGCGGACCCTACACGAGACAAGAATATTGTCTATAAAAATATTGTCAAGACAGCTTCAATACGTCAATCCCATTTGAATCCTACAGAATCAATATTTTCAAAATGTCCTTGCACGATCAATATATTGATCAATAATTGGTTTATTGTCAATATTTCTGCTCGTGTAGGGTCCGCTAAAGAAATAGCAAGCCTGGGTGCCGACCACGTGTTGTGAGAATGGGAATTTATTTCAGCCAACTGCATGCCCCCACCATCATGCCAAGAACGAATGAGCGCGATTGACAGCTCTATTGCTCTGTATGCGTACCGCGCAGTGCTACCAAAAGTACAAATTTTTCTATAGAGCTGCAGATTATTTGAATTGTATAGGTACAGATTACAATGATGTCTAAGGAAACTACTGCATGGTACATATGTTTGGAGATAAAATGGTAAAACAATAGTTTTAATTGACATTTATAATACTAAATAATATTGAGAACTTGTATATAGGTTATATAAATTTACGGAAACTGCTTTTCTTTGGTGTGTAATACAAATATATTTTGTAATTTGACTATTCCAAACAAATGATTTGCTGGCGAATGAACTTATGATTGAAACCTTAACAATAGAACAAATGATTTTTGCACTAAAAACTCAGTGTTCTTTATTTATTATGGACATTCCAACGTCGACTGTGGCTTTTTATGTTGACATAAAAACGCATTTTTCTTCGTTGGTCTACCGAATAACCTCTTCAAAATTCCTTGATCCCTGATGCAATAAACCACAAGAAACAGTTCTAGCTAAATAAAGGATCAAAATATTTGTTTATTTCGAAGATATCCTGTCCTAATTTTTTTTGAGCGTAGTTCAGGTCGAACAATATGGCGCTCTTGGACATTGCAGTATTTTAGTAAGAATATCTTCGGAATACTCTGAAAGATCGCGCTCAACATACCTTGTTCCCTTCGCAGGAAGTGTATGGACACATCGAAAACCTACTTTTCTGCAGAAAATGACTGTGGAGTAAAGTTTCCTATCTAAAAGAAACAAGTCCATTGCCTTTTGTTTACACTGCCTTTGGCAACACTAAGGTATTTGCAAAATTTGTATGCGCAATGTGTATTTCGTGTATATGGCATTAAAATTGAATATTGAACGATTATAAAGATGTACATTACAATATTGTAAGCTTGGTATGTGGAACAGTTCATATAAATTAAATTTTGTTTTGAAGAAAATAACAATAATTATAATAATGATAATAATTTATTCATATTTGCATAGTAAAAATGTAAATTGTGATACAAATATTTGACCATCATCATTTTTCATTTCTGACACTGTGGAATCATGCTGCGTGAATTCATTTCTCATGGCTAGCTAGACATAGTTGCTCCTGGTGATATACGCCTCAGCTGACATGTTGTACGCCTCAGCTGATGTCAAGCCATGTATCTAGATATCTATTTGAAAAGAAATTATGACGATTCGATAGACTAGGTGCGTATTGAATAATAATATTGTGCAGTTTTTAGTTTCTAATAAAATACAATAATTAGCTGAACTAATGGCAGTATGGCAGCATTTGACTGTTTCTGATACGGATTATTATGATTACAAACTAGGTTCATAATTTGATCAACCATGATTTTGTATTCCTCGTCAGTCAACATTAGTTTCTTGTAAATTTATCAATTATGAATTGTTTCAATGAGCTTGTATGTAAGATCTTGGAGCTGCAGGCTTTCTGTAGAACTGGGACATACTATTTCAATGTATTTCGCTGTCAATTCGGCATATATGACAATCAATGCTGTAATTCTACTACTAATAATAAATGTTCCTTGTCTGTACTTCAACACTTGTTGACTAGTTTTTCTCTGCTGTACCACCAACCGGGATTGAATAATTTGTTTATAATTATTTATACTCATAGCAATGCCAAGCCAACAGAAAACCGCAGGACTCACGTGACTATCCAACTCCCACTAAGAATACTTATTGTGACGATACAGAACACTTCGTAGAGATAGGTTAGTTTGCACTGGTTTATTTTTCCGGGGGTATATCTATCACATATCCAAACCCTCTTTGGTTTTGTAAATATAAGCATGATGGTTTTTTATGACCATCAGTATCCGTGCTTCAGGCCGCAATCAACAGTAATATCATAGGCTAAGTTTAGGACGACTGCCTCGACCGTACAAATGTTGCGACCGACACGTAACCTATGGTGTGGCCGGTGGAAGTGACTCGAAGTAAGAATACTGACGGTCATAAAAAATTAGCGAACCCAGCGAAAGTTTTGAAATTGAATAGTTATAATTTATGAAAAAGCGAGTGCGATTTGATTGTTGGTGTCGAACAATCTGTTCCGGAATAGATCATCTTTGGAATTGTCATACGGAGGGCATTATATAAGCATAAGATTAGAATGGTTAGATGATGTCTGTCCTGCATCAATGTTTTGCCCATCGAATACCTTCTAGAAAATGTAATCGAGTATGAGTCGGCTGCCGATTTCAGCATATGTTAGTTCAACGTAACCATGGTAATATGTTCATAATATACTTGTTTAGACAGAAAAATCACTTGTATTTTACGATAGTTTTGGCAAGATGGCTCGTTCATTAGCAAAAAAGAACAAAAGAAATAAAAAATCGAAGGCTATGCGAAATTTTCGGCAAGCCGAAAGGTCGAAGATAAGTAATTTATCAGGAGAAGGCTATTCAATTTGTGCAACATGTGCTAGACCGTGGAAAAGGTGTTTATGACCACATAAAACATGTTTTGTTGAATGAAATCGATGATTTTTTTTTTCATTTTTATGTTTTGATAAAGAATTAGTGAAGATCACTGCGAATTATCTACTGAGGGTAGCGAGAAACAGATAGTTTATCCACTTCAAAATCAAGCCTCTGACTTTAAGATAGGTATGATAATGAAAAATACAGAAAATTTAAAACTTATTTATAATTTAGCTCAAGAAAACACAAATAACTCAAACAATGAGGAAACTAGCGATGACGATGAAAGGTAGAGTTGAAACAAATAGAGAAATATACGAAATTCTTATTGTAATCTATGTAATAGCGTCACCGATCATGATTCAAACTACGACACATCTGAGGAAATAGTTGATCATGAAAACGAGAAAGAGTTGAATAATAGCATGGACACTAGGGTGGGGCAAAATGATCGTTTTCTCAGCACAGCATTTTTTTGGTTCCTTTTGGGGTCCCAAACAACTGTGCAAAATTTGGGGTCGATTGGTGTTGACCCGGCGTAGCGCATTGCGTTTGAATTTTGTATGGAGATTAGTATGGGAAAACCTACATTTTTGCATTTTTAATTCTACAGACTACAATTCTTCCTTTAGTATGCAAACAAATAGATAGAAGTGTAGTCCAGGATATGCTGAACAACTTTGCCGAAGGATGTATGGTGTTAGAATGTCTCTAAGCCATGTTATAGCTGTTCAAAGTTCGATACATCGAATTAAATGACAAAAATCATTTTTATTGCCAACACTGCGGGTGTACTAATGGTATTTCATATAGCATTCCAAAATAACATTATATATTTTAGTTTTACCACATTGATAAGTTTGAATGAATTATTCAAAAGTCTTAGCTCAATTTCATGAGCGTAGGTAGTTGAGCAGTAGGGCGTAGTGAGGGGGGATGAGGGGAGGCTTTAAAATGTAGAAATTCGAACTGAAATGTTGTCGAGTTGGAATGTTCAGATGAATTATTTCAAAACAATTACACAATGTCCTACGCATAATAGTAACGATGAAATAAAACATACTGTATCCCTTTGCCTTGACTTTTATCAATAGAAGTTACGTTGCAGACTGAATCAACTGATGTCGATTTGATATGTCAGAGGATTATATTTCGGTTTAATACGCATTATGATTTGATAGCATGCTCATTTCTATGCTGTTCGATCACGAGGTGTGAAGCTAATTTCTGGATTTCAACATGAAATCCACCAGATCCCTACAACAATTTTTGCTTCAGGTGATCTAACAGCATCGAAATGAGCATCCCATCAATCATAGTGCCTATTAAACTGAAACATAATCAATGCAATCCTCTGACATATCAACTCGACATCAATTGATTCAGTCTGTAACGTAACTTCTATTGATAAAAGTCAAGGCAAAGGGATACAGTATGTTTTATTTCATCGTTACTATTATGCGTAGGACATTGTGTAATTGTTTTGAAATAATTCATCTGAACATTCCAACTCGACAACATTTCAGTTCGAATTTCTACATATTAAAGTCCCCCACCCTCACTACGCCCCATTGCTCAACTACCTACGCTCATGAAATTGAGCTAAGGCTTTTGAATAATTCATCCAAACATATCAATGTGGTAAAACTAAATTATATAATGTTATTTTGGAATGCTATATGAAATACCATTGGTACACCGGCAGTGTTGGCAATAAAAATGATTTTTGGCATTTAATTCGATGTATCGAACTTTGAACAGCTATAACATGGCTTAGAGATATTCTAACACCATACATCCTTCGGCAAAGTTGTTCAGCATATCCTGGACTATACTTCTATCTATTTGTTGACACACTACAGGAAGAATTGTAGTCTGTAGAATTAAAAATGCAAAAATGTAGGTTTTCCCATACTAATCTCCATACAAATTTTACTCGCAATGCGCTACGCCGGGTCAACACCAATCGACCCCAAATTTTGCACAGTTGTTTGGGACCCCAAAAGGAACCAAAAAAGAACTGTGCTCGTTTGATGTGGCTATGATTACATTTTTCCATATAACAATGCCCCACCCTAATGGACACCGACTTTTGCGATAATCATTTTCGACAAGAAGCTTCAAGAAATGGTATTCATGCTAGTTTTTAGCACCCAGGATGCTTAATTTTTCATTTTTACATGTAGAACATATCTCCGTGAATTCGATTGTAGATCTGAATTGGACAACAAATCAACTATTTTTTATACAGAAAACCCATAATGATAATTGCCCTGGGCAACTAGTACTTTACGATGCCCGCCACACAGCGCTGACGAGCATGTTAACACTAAAGTGCCAAACATGCTTCGAATTGTTTAATTGTGACACAGAACCTCCGGAGAGGCATGGTCACCTTTTGGCTTCTTATTATATAGGAACAGTTGCATCAGGTGCTGCTTTCATTCTTAGCTATATTGTTTTACTATATTCGCAATATTTGCATCTCTTACACCCTTATAGGTAACACCTTTGGCAGTTCAAAAGAATTGTTAGCGGCTACCAATGTCCCTACGTGTAGCTTTGGTACTTTTTCAAGTACAGGTACAATTTTAGAAAATGATTTGGAAAAAGTTTGGGAAGATATTGTCGAAGACGTAATAACCGAAGAAAAATCAATAGCGATTGAAAAAAGAAATATCGACGCTACTGGTTCACCATGTTTAACCGTTATTATCGATGGTGCTTGGAACAAAAGGAGTTTCGGCCACGGATATAGTGCATAATCTGGCGCTGCTGTCATAATCGGGGCAGAGACTGGTAAAATCTTGTACGTTGGTTCTCGACATAAACGCTGTAAGGCTTGTTCGTACGGCAATACACACCACAAATGCTATTCAAATTGGAGTGGACCCCCGGGAAGCATGGAAGCATCAATAATTGTTCAGGGATTCAACACGACGTTCGAAAAATATAACGTTAAATTTACAAAAGTTATCGGTGATGACGATTCATCAGTATTCAGAAAAATAAAGGAGGAAATAGTTTACGGAACCCGAGTAGAGAAATTAAATTGTGCCAACCATGCACGCAAAAATTTCAAGAAAGCTCTCCACAAAATGTATATTACTTCCTCTGATTTGGTCGTACCGTTGAATGATGTTAGCCAGCCATCATATACTCAATCGCCAACCAGGAAGGACTTATTTGGGTTTTTTCGTATATGATTAGCATGCTGAAAAGACGATCAAAATTGAAGATTGAGTTGAATAATGGTTAAAAGCTCCAAGGTTTTGCTTTCTAATCTTTTTCTGAAACCATAATTCTGTCAATATGGAAAACTCGGATGCTAACAATTGCATTTCAACTATCTTTCGTAGCTTGAAGCTTGAACCAATATCGTGGTGCAATAGTTTACCGTTTGCAACATGTTCTAAGCTTCTCGGGTAGCATTCATGGTTCAGACGTGCCTGGCCTAAAAAGTGACATAAAAATATTATCCATCACGTCTTTAATGATCACCACAATTGTCGTACTGTTGTATGTAAAAACGCTGGAGCTCATGATGGAATCCAGCCTGCATTTGAAGAGTTGAAGCGGTTCCCTTTGATGCGAGCGGTTACTGATATAATTCACGAACTTTCCTTGAAAGCTAACCGACTCCGTTTGAACCTGACCACAAATAGTGCTGAAAGTGTGTTCAGCCTGCTAAATAAATATAACAGGGGCAAACGAGTTGATCTAGCGAGTAGAGGTGAGTTTTATCGAAGGTCTTTAGTTGCTGCTATTGCTTGGAATGAGAGCAATTGGGTGATCAAATGGCTGCAAAAAGCCATCGGTGGGGAACCTGGTAATATTGAATGCATTAAATTTCATATAGTAATATTTCATGTCCTAATCACTATCAATGATAGGAATTATAACAATAAAATACACCAATGCCAGGCAAAAGAAGCGAATTTATGACAGAGTAAGGTCGAAGCCACAAAAGAAACCGCAAACTATTTCCAATAATGATTACGGCTCAAACAACGATTACACGTTCATCGAAAATGTGGCTGATGATGAAGTACGGTCAAAGTTAAGCGAATTTGAGGTAATATGTCTAATAATAATATTGTTTCCTATCTGACCTGGACAACGACTTGTACAATAGTTGAGATTAGTCGTCATTGGATTGTGAAATAATATATAGACATATTACAGAAATCATCAACCGAATTATGTGCCATCCGATCTCAGACGACCATCGCTGATAAAGAACTATATATGAATGGTCGCATTGAGGTTCATCATATTGCTCATATAGTTAAAACGCGATCGAATGAGGGGTTCTTGAAAAAAGTGCCAATGATTGCTTCACGATCAGCAAACTCCGAACATTTACTTCGAAACATAGACTATTTACAAGAAGCGCGATAGTGGGTGGATATGAATTGTGAAACATCGTTCTACGAGGTTGGAACTATCATCGATATCGTACATAAATATATCTGCTGCTGCCCAGATTGTAACACTTACAGTTTATATATGATTCTTAAATAACACTAAGCATAATTAGGTATGAGTGAAGATGGAAAGTCTATACTGTACGTGGAACAAGTCAAAATAAAGGGAAGTATTCGTGAAGTGGCAGAATGATTATATTCTTTGATTCAATTTATTTTTGCTTCGAACGACTGTTCATCGTCGGTTTGGAAACGATGATAGTCTTCCCCATCCGCCATTACTTCGTGCCCCTTCGCTGCGAAGAAAGGTGAATAGCCAGTCGCCGAATGGACGGTTGAGTTTATGACCCGTTCAATTTGGGACAGCTTAGTGTCCCAAGATCTTTGATCTTCACGAGCATAAGATCGGATGGCCGTATTTATCGACCGATTAACACGTTCCACGGGGTTAGCTTGGGAGTGGTATCGAGACGTAAGCCAGTGTTTCACTCCAGAGCTTTCTAGAAACGTGCCAAACTCTTTCGATGTGAATGTACTGGCATTATCGGAGAGCAAGATTGAAGGAACCGAATTACGGAAAAACCATTGATCGCGCAAAACGGTTTTAAGAGTAGAGACTGAGATGCTCGGAAACGCATGTATTTGTGTCCACTTACTAAATAGGTCCAGCACTACGAGGATATACTGCTTACCAGAATTCGTTCTTGGCAAAGGACCAATGTAATCAATGGCTATTATGTACCAAGGCTGGTTGGAAGTGCGCATATCACCCATTAACCCATTATAACCCAGGGGTTTAAAAAAGTGAGCCAAATGCAGTGATATCTTCAATTCCACCAAAAAATGTATCAAAGATTATGGGAAAAATAAAATCACCGCTTAAAATGGTTTTTGAGAATGAAAATATCTCGTGCAAAAAATTTCGTACGCTTAAATAAAAACAACAAATTTTAAGTTGTTTGACATATTTCTTCGGATTTTCTGATAGACAACACTTCTTTTACACCTGTAGGAACGTTTTGTCACATAATGGAATTATTAGCACGAATTCCAACAATAAAATTCAATTAAATGTATTTCTTACTTTTCAGCCGCCATTTGCCCCAACTATACACGGTTAAAAATGTAAACAAAATTATAGAAAATGGCAGTTGTCTTGTTTCATAATGAAATATGAGGTGCAATGATCCCATTAGTGCAATAATAAAGCAGTTAGATGCCAAAATTTTGCAGTAAATACGCGTTAAACGATTGATAGTTCTGCGTATGAAATTTCATACGCTAGGATATAATGGGTTAATGGAACCGTGGGAACATTAGATGGTTTAATTTCCTTGTACACTGTGCACTTTTGCACATGTGATCGGACGTCGTTTGTTAGTCGGGGCCAATAATACTTTTGACGTATTTGGCTTAGAGTTTTGTCGGTTGCAACGTGCATTGCATCATCGTGAGCAGACACGATAATTTGTTTTCTGGATTCAGGCGATGGAACAATTTTCCAATTGAATCGGTGATCACATGGATCGCTCGAGAAAACATATTTCATTAATTGTTTTTCCTGTATTCTAAAGTCAGGGTGATCTTCAGGGGAATCTTCCACCTTTCTTTTAAAAGTGTTGTACCAAGACGAATCTGATCTCAGCGAGATTGCAGCCACACTTCGAGACAATGCGTCTGGCACTACATTCTCCTTTCCCCGACGGTGAAGGATAGTGAGGTCAAATTATTGTAGTGTCAAACTTCAGCGACTTAATCGCGACGATGTCTTCCATTAGGTCCGCCTAATAAATGTTAACGCAGATGAATCCGTCACCAACGAGAAGTGGCTTCCCTCAACATAACCCCGAAAATGCTCGATTGAAAGAAGGGCCGCTAATCCTTCCTTCTCTGTTGCATGGTAGCTACGTTCGGGAGTGGTCAGTTTTTTTGAAAAATATTCTATCACATGCTCCCGACCATCTATTTTCTGGGTTAAAACACCCACTATAGCCTGATCGCTTGCATCTCTATGCATAATAAATTCATGATCGAAGTTAGCACTTGCGAGGATTGGAGTTGTTATGAGTTTTTCCTTGATATTTTGAAAAGATTCCTCCGCTTCCGAATTCCATTTCAGATTCTTCGTTTTCGATTTCAGAAGCTCTGAAAGGGGGGTGGTGATGTGACTATAATCGGCGATAAAGCGCTGATAGTAGTTTGACATACCGAGAAACCGGCGAAGCTTTGTTATGGTGATGGGTCGCTCATACTCCACGATTGGCCTGATCTTATCCGGGATAATTTGCAAACCACTGGAAAACAGGATATATCCCAGGAATAGGATTTTCTCCACGCAAAAGTGCGATTTTTCCAATTTTACTGACAAATTGGCATCTCGTAAACGCCTTGCAACCTCATTGAGCAGACGAATGTGCTCTTCAAATGTCTCCGAGACTATGATGATATCATCTAAGTACACGAAGACGTTTGGTTCCAGTACACCCTGCCCCAGCACTCGATTCATCAACCGAGCCAGCGTGGACGGACTGTTGATGAGGCCGAATGGAAGCCTGGTGAACTGGAACATCCCTTTCCCCTGAACGCTGAATGCACAATATTTTCGTGAGCCACGAGACAGTGGAATCTGAAGAAAAGCTTCTGTCAAATCGATTGTGCTGAGGTAACGGGCTCGTGGCAAATGACCGAGGATGCGTCCAGGGTGGGGTAAGGGATAAGCATCACGAATCGTCCGCTCATTAAGTTTGCGAGCGTCAAGGCATAATCTGATGTCCCCCGAACTTTTTCGAATGGGGACTATATTCAAGGACCATTCCGAATTAGACTCCTCAATGATTCCACGGGCCTGTAGGCGATCTATTTCTGCGAAAAGGCCGGCCTGAATTTTATGAGCGATTGGGTAAGGATATTGTCTGACTGGTTTGGTCTTTTGAAATTCGTCTCCGAGAATAATCTCGTGCTCTACCAGGGGTGTAGTATCTAAATTTCATGAGAAGCCACCTTGCAGGTCAGCTTCACTTGTTCTAAAATTTTCTGCTGGGTTTCCATCAAGATTGGGGTTTCCACCGTCTTTGGATGACGACTAGTGGAGAAAGGAGATATTGAAAATGTGGAGACTATCGGTCGAATTCAATAGACTCGCCAAAAGTCGATTCCACATATGCAATCGATTGCTAAACCAGGGACATAAAGTGTTGGTATTACTCGAGTTTTACCCTGGAAGGAATATGGTACCAAAACTTCCCCGGCTATTTCCAATGTGTCCCCGCTGGCTGTGACCAATTCTATGGGTTCGGTGGGATGGCGCAGACGAACGCTGGAAAATTGATTATATATTGTGGAATTGATGATGGTCCTGTGACTTCCACTATCTAGAAGTGCACATACAGGCACACCAAAAATGGATATTTGTACAGGCGGTCGATCGTCTTCCCCATCCGGTGAGGTAAGGGTGATCTTATTGACTTGGGGCTGTCGGGTTTCCTGTTGAGTGTCATCAGATCGAGGCTCATAGCGGTGGGCCAGGTCTGATATTAGATGTTTGAAATGTTTATTTATTGGTGCTTGGTGAGAATCCTGCGACTTTAGGACTCCCTTATTGAGTTTTTTGAACAATACGGACAGCTTTTGTACTCTACTCCAGGAAATGCACAAATTTGGCAAAATAGTCGTCTCGGAAGGGGACATTCACCGGTTTCATGTCCGTCTCAGCAGTTGAAACACTCCCCATGTGGGGGTGGGCGATAATTGCTCACGAGTTTTGTGAATGTATCCCTCGACCTTCGAGAATCACCTTTAGGTGGTTGTTGATCTACTTCTAATTTGGGTTGTTTCGAGTTGCAGTTTGACTTAGAGTTCTTGTCGTTTTTGGGGTTTTGATTAGTTATCCCACCCTGATGGTGTTTGTTGGAGAACACTCGTGTGTTCTGTGGACTAACTCTTCCATTACTAAGTGCACAAGTTTCCTTTTTCGGATTACCCAAAACTCTCGCAAAGGCAGATGAATCTGCTGCATCGAGATCGTGGCCAAGATTAACCAGCGTTTGTGGGGAGGTAATTCGTATTCCCACTAACAACTTACGATAATCAAACCTCAAATTCATCTTAAGTACTTCCATCTTGTCCAACTCAGACATGGGTTGACTCATGCTACGGAAAAGCTTTTCCATGTGCAAATAATATTGCTGGAAAGTTTCATTCCGTTGTTGGCGGTATTGCTAGATTTTTACTCTTAATACTGCGTCTAGATCGGGGTGGCGGAATGCTCTTTGCAATTCCTCAACCAGGTGGTTCCAATCTCTCAGTCGATTTTGGCTGCTAGTTGCCGTGTACCAACTGAGGGCAGGTTCATCAAATAGATGAATTGCGGAATCAAATAAGTCATCTTCTGAAACATGTTCTGAGAGAGCCATCTGATTCACATTTTCAAGGAACTCGTTCATCCCAAGTCCTTGGTCATCGGCCTTGTATTTTTGAATCTTCCACTGCGATACTGGGATCACTTTTCGAGGGTGGAAGGAAGACGGACGTCGTTCTCTTCGATGAAAATTATCATATTCCGAGGACATCGGCCGAGATGCCTGAGCTCCAGATACGGGTTGGTGCGAACGATATAAGGCTGTGTTTGGGAAGTTCCAATGATCCGGCGCTGGTATAGTTTCAGACTCTGACCACCGGGGGTACTGCATAACTTCAGCAGTTCTTCTTGAATCTACCACACTAGGGTTCGGGAGGAATGAATGACTATAAGACGACAAGACGGGGATAGCCTCTGGAATTGATGCAGATGGTAAGGCGAAGGTGATTGTAGGAGTGAATCGGTTCGACAGTCGGAGGCGTACCGAGACAAAATGTGACAAAGAGGGATTTGTTGTGTTAAGCGGCTGGTTACTGGTACCGGACGTCAGTGATACGGGTGTTTGAGTAACCTGTGCGGTGCAAGAGGATTCGTGAATCGCAGGGGCCGGGAATGGTATGCTTTGACTGATGGCCGCTGTTACATACGTTGAAGACCTGGAAACTGGTCGTGTAACAGTAGCCGAAACATTAATATCGTTTCGATAGTATTTACTGGAAGTCAATACAGGGTCGACAAGTATGGCCGAAATTTCTAACTCGCTTGATGGTGCGTGCGACTTTCGGGTTTTAAGTTCCGTTTTTATCTCTCGTAGTTCCAGCTTCAAATCTTTAAAAAGATCCGCAACATCTTTCATCGCGAATGTAAAGTCATGCTTCGTCACATACCTTGACTTGGCACGCTTAGGTTTCGTGCCAGTGCAGGGCGCTGACTGAGGTGTTTTCAGTGACGGCGCCCCCAGTTGAGATTCATTCCCACTTGAGGGAGACGAATCATCGTCGGTAACAAAGCCATTCTCGTTCCCAAAATGCTCTGAGAATAAGGCAATCACGTCTTGAAAAGTCTCACTGCACTTCGAAATTAATTCTTCACTGCAACGGTTTTTAATTAATGCCAGACGGTGACCTAAATGGAGTAATCTAGCTTTACAGAAATCGCTGTTCTTGTCTCTAGTTTCGAGTGTGCGCTTTATATCTCGAAATTTTGTCAAACAATAATCAAGATCCATCTCTGAATCGTGATCAAAATTCAGAATATGTTCATGACCTTTCCTCTCTTGTTTTAGAATTTCGCTCAATCGGCGTCGACGTTTATACCGGGACTCGTCATTGGCGATCACGGTATTTCGAAGAAGCAGCTCATAGTCCAGATCACCGGATTCGAGATGGTTAACGCGCAGGGTACGGTACAAGGAGTAGAAGCACTCTTCGGAAAATCGCGGCATTGTAATGATTTAGTCACGTGTTAAGTTCGCGAATATGGGCTGAAGAAGGAACGATTTATACCGCGCACAAATAAAAATGGCGTTCTTTATCAAAACTTCAGGTATAGTCCGATAAGTCTTAGTAGCATGTAATTTACTTTACACCTCAAAAGGTTCGCGAACAATACCGAAAGCATTCGTGCCGTTTCGCCTAAGAAAATCTCTACTTTATCAGCTTACAATGTACTTTCTTGCTAACGAACGCGAAATAAAACAATCACACACCAGTTCAATCCGAAAACACTTTTTTAAGTGAGGTTTACCAACCAGGGCGAATTTTTAATTAAACTTGCGAGAAAGTGCAATTTTTGCGAAAACTCCCCCACACCTCAAAAAAAAATATTCTAGGAATATTTTTACTTGCTGGGAAACTCCCAGGATTTTAGTTGGGCGCCAAATGTTACCGGTTATCTGGTACGGCTCTCTTAGCCCTCGAGGATTGCTTTCCGAGACCCGGAAGGGGAATCAGTCTAAACCCCAAGCAACTGGGCAGACCAACGGCAGCCGGCGGGGCGGGCGCGAAAGGCCTCTTTTGGGTCCTCGAGTCCCAGGGTCGTTAAAGAGGTGGTGGGGAGGCGTTCGGACTTTGTTAATAACGAGATTCGGGGGTTAGTTTTAAACGTTCTATTACTCACTCTCAAACTCAAGATGACGATGACTTTATTTGTTGATGATTGGGCACGGCGGCGGCCGTGACGGTGTTGAAATGTGTCGATGGCGGCGGAGTGGAACGGTTACAGACGGCTGGCGGGTGAGTAGCATTGGTCCTTGTAACGATGGCCACTTGTTACAAACGACGGTTTACCTTCACCGTAGCACGCGGCGGTGCCATGTGAGGGCCTACGCTTGGTGGCGGATGGTTGCTTCGAATCACGACCACGAGGCGAACGGGTTCCTCCAGAGGCACCAATACCGGGTAAGTTGACGACTCCCGGGACACAATCTAGCGCGGTCCGCAGAGCACCTCGTCCTTGGCGATTAGCAGATGAAAGTTTTGGCGAAATTCACCACCGAGATCCGCGACGACGGTCTCCTTTACTTGTTAGCCGTTCTGGCACAGGGCACCATTACGGCGAGAAGTCTCTTTGTCAGGTCTTGGCTAAACTTCACAATTACCAGTGAAGTGACCGGGGCATTCAGCCTATCTAGCTGTCCTTAATATGCACTTAGCGCAAAACTTTGACTCGGTTGGTAAAACGATGCGTTCACTTCCACGGTCTAGATACAAGAGAGCTGGTGTAATTTTCTTGGCTCCCGCTAGGCTTTCGATCATCCTCTTTCAGTCCTGTTCCCTTATCCAGCATCCGGTCCACTCGTCTAATTTGTTGTCATCTCATTTTCTCACTCCCCAAAAGCCACCTGTTGGGGTTTTTATTTTGCTTCCCACTACGAGTGTATTGCAGCGAGTAAATAGGGTTCTAAAACCTTATCCCTACTCCCGCGCATATCAAAGCGTTGAAAATTGCAAATGTGTTTTCTCGCGATGATTTTGGGAAATTATAACACTTCATGGTTACAATACTACAATACCGATTTTACCACATCAACTAACAAACCTACAAACTAGAGCTACCCGATCGTCATCTACAAGAGCACGAGCATAACTACACAAAGTCTATCCCCAGTGCTGACCGCAGTCGGTGTTCGTAAGCAAAATAGTGTAGTTTGTACGACAGCGGTTGGTACTGTTGTGCTGGACCTTCCTCAGGTCAGTTCCGAAGTTGTCAATCCCCTCGCAGGTACTGCTTGTTTTGATGTTCTTTCAGGTTTGAAGGACAACATCAACGATACGCTCCTTCTACATCACATCTTGCTATCGCCCGGAGAAGGCCCATCGAGATCATTGTTTCGAGATAGAACAGCTATAACAACGAAAACTACACAAAGTCTTTCCCCAGTATCGGTCGCTGTCGGTGGTTCTGAAAATAATCGTGTAGTAGTTTCGACAGCGGCTGGTACTGTGGAGCTAGACGTCCCACAGGTCAGTCCATCTTCAATTCATCTCCGAGCGAATTCTGTTGCTGCTTCTACCGTTACAAAAGTGATCAGCAGTAACCGGTTTGGGAAAGAAGAGAAGAAAGTAGCTTCCCCACTACATCATGAAGGGATCTACCGGGGGGAAGAGGACTATCCCTACTTCCCATATATACAGTCCCGCAATTCCGAAGGTACACCGCAACAACATCAGAAGCATCAGAGCACCGATATCCCGGTTGAAATCAGCGCAACCACGTCCCGGTACCAACGAAACATGCCGACAAGCACTCGCAGGCAATCAACTTCGCCATCAACATCATCTTCGTCAGCGACTTTCGCCAAACGAGACAGCAGATGCTTCGCCCTTCAATGGAATACCCGGGGCCTGCGAACCAACATCAGCGAACTTAAACAGCTAATCTGTGAGCACAAACCAATACTGATTGCGCTACAGGAAACAAAAGTGGACAACCGAGTCGTTCCAGCAGATTTCAACGACAACAACTACACTTTGTTGCTGAAGACTGGAAGTTGTCGATACTGGTACCAAGGAGTAGGTCTTGCCATTCGGAATGGTGTTCCCTTTGAACGAACATAACTTCACTTCAGCTATTGACCTCTCGATCTGCTCTGAATCGGTGGCTTCGAAATTTGTTTGGTAACACTTCCGGACACCCACAGCAGTAATCACTTTCCCATTCTCGTTTCCATTCCCGGACTTTCGACTATCCCAACGAAAAGACAGAAATGGATTTACGACCAAGCGGATTGGACAACCTACGAGCGATTGACCGCCAACGCTATTCGACCGGGCGTCGAAATATCAATCGACTGTTTCGTTGACCGGTTAATTAGAGCAGCAAGCACCACGATACCTTGCACCACCGGCAGAGTCGGTCCCAGAGCGGTTCCGTGGTGGTGTCCGGAGGTGAAAGCAGCCATCAAAAAACGGAGAAAAGAACTTAGATCACTGAAGCGTATACCAGCAGAGGACCCACGTAAAGCGGATGCACTTAAAAGCTTTCAGGAATCACGGGCGGCAGCGGGAAAGTCTATCCATGACGCCAAGAAAAGATTATGGGAAGACTTCGTCGCGAAGATATCTCCAAATTCAACTACGTCGGAGATGTGGCAGACAGTGAACATGTTGAGAGGGAAACGCCAACACCGCCCAACTGTCATCAAGCGGTCCAATAGTTACACGGCTAAGCCAGAAGAAATAGCTGAAGAACTGGTGCAACACTACAGCGAAAGATCTGCAACCTCCAGCTATTCGTCGTTGTTCCAGAGGCAGAAAGAAAAGGCTGAAAGAAACCGCATAAACTTCTCGCCAGATTGCGATGATATATACAATTCGGACTTCACTCTGGATGAGTTTCTGTGGGCACTCGATAAAGGACGAAGTGGCTCTTCAGGACCGGACTGCATCGGTTATCCAATGCTTCAGCGACTGCCATTGTCTGTGAAAACTGCCATGCTGAAACTCTTCAACAGAATATGGCGCAGTGGCGTATTCCCACCCTGTTGGCGAACTGGAATCATCGTACCAATTCCAAAGCCAAGAACTGATGACGTGGGTCCAGCTGCATTCCGTCCAATCACCTTAACTAGTTGTATGGCGAAGGTTTTCAAGCGAATTGTCAACCGACGGTTAACCACCGAACTAGAGTCGAACGGGCGTCTCGACAAACAACAACATGCTTTTAGATCTGGTCGGGGTACTGACACATACTTTGCGGAGTAGGAGAGGTCAATACCGTCATTACCGACCGTGACGAGCACTGTCTGATAGCGTCACTAGATTTGGCCAAGGCGTACGACACCACCTGGAGAAATGGCAAATACGCGGAAGGATGATAAACATTGTCAACAGTTTTCTAGCAGAGAGAACGTTCCAGGTCAACGTAGAGGGGCATTTGTCGCCAGAACATCCGCTAGAAAACGGTGTGCCGCAGGGCTCAGTGCTCTCTGTTACATTATTTCTTGTGGCTATCCAACCCATCTTCCGCGTGGTTCCGAATTCCGTACAAGTGTTGCTGTACGCCTATGATATTGTGCTTCTTGTGTAGGGGAAGAAAGACCAGTCGCACCTCCGAAAACTGTCAGTGAAAGCCGTCAATAAATGGTCGAGAAGAGTTGGATTTACGATATCTGCAACGAAATCCAGCATCTTCTATTGCAGCCTTAGCGTACGCCGTGAACCCATGTAGGCGATAAAGGTAGATGGTGTAGTCGTTCCGACACAAACGCTGCTGAGAACCCTCGGTGTCACTCTCGACCGATCACTCAACTTTCAAGTGCTTTGTAAATTGACGAAGAAGACGTGTGAATCCAGGCTGCGTATCTTCAAGATGATCGGTGTCAAGTTGCCCCGTGGTCAACGCACTTCTTTACTTCAAATCGGGTCCGCAATTGTTACCTCGCGACTCCTCTACGGCATGGCACTTGTAAGCATAGGAGGAGATGCCATCATTCAATCGCTCACCCTACATACAATAGGATGATAAGGTTCGCATCTGGTGCATACGTCACGAGTCCTATTCTAGCAATTATGGAAGAAGCAGGAACCCTACCATTCGACCTACTCGTTCTTGAAAATATGGCCCGGTTGGCTATCCATACGTTGGGAAAAAGCAAAGATAATGCCGATCTCCTCCTGGTACATCGAGCATCCGAACGTCTGACAGAGGTGATCGGAATCTCTTTCCCAGATATTTGCACTCGTACGCATTTAGCTGCACGAAGATGGTACGAACCCAAGCCCCAGAACGTTTGGGACATAAAGAGACGTGTGAAAGCTGGAGACCCCCGCAAAATTGTTCGGCCTGCTTTTCAGGAGCTCCTAGCAGGTCGTTTCAACCGTTCGACTGCCTTCCGTACGGATGGCTCGAAAGATGACAATGCAGTAGGTGCGGGATTGTGTGGAGAATACTTTCAACAATCGGTTGGTCTGCCATCGCAATGCAGCGTCTTCTCGACAGAAGCGTTTGCAATCAAAACAGCGCTAGCAACACATAACACGATCAGCGATTTGGTGATTATGTTTGCTCCGCCAGTTGCTTATCGGCATTGAAGCTGGCAAATCGCAACACCCGTGAATTCAGCAGATTGAAAATATGTTACGAGGTCGTCCAATCAAGCTGTGCTGGATTCAAGTGCACGCTGGCATTTGCGGTAACGAAGAAGCAGACCGACTCGCAGGCTAAGCCAGGGGCAATGCTCCTTTTGACATATCCGTTCCGGGAGCAGACGCTGTTAACCAAATCAAATGAAATATCCGAAACTAATGGTACCAGCGGTATTCAGCGTCCGCTGAGGTAAAACTGCGCGAAGTAAAATTCGACATGAATAAGTGGACTGACCGCGAGAACTCGGTTGATCAGCGAAAGCTGCGAATAGGGCACACCAGATTAACGCACGAGTTTCTACTCAAGAAGACGGCCCCACCTGTGTGCGACTGCTGCGGATTCACCATGGACGTCCGCCATGTAATCATTCACTGTAGGAAATACGACGAAGCCAAAGAAAAGTACGATTTCGAACCGACGAGTTTACGAGCGGCACTCGGCAACGACTACGACAACGAAACGAAATTATTAGGCTATCTCAAAGAAATAGATTTAATGAAAAAATTGTAAAATGAAATGTAAGATACCATGAATTGCTATTATTTAAAATCTTCCTTTCGACACGAATGCACCACTTTCAAGTGTTGCTAATAAACAACAACAACAACAACAAAATGAATTAAATTAATATAAATCAAATTAAATAAAGAAAATGAATACAATGAACAAAATAAGTGACAGAAATAAAATGAAAAAAAAATTAAAAGAAAGAATAAAATTACCAAAATGCATAAAATAGATTAAAAGTTCAAAATGAACAAAATACATAACATGAATAAAATGAATAGAATAAATAAAATGTATAGAATCAATAAAATAAATAAAATGGACATGGTTCATTTTTTAACATGTTGCTATGTATCCATTATAAAAATGACTTGCGGTAGTTGGCTGTGGGGCTTTCCGCTTTCGAGAATAGCTTAATTACCTGTTTGCTGTGTTCCATAGCATCCTCGTATACATTACAGAAATCAATGGCGAATTCTTCATCATTAACTTCTTCCTTAATTGGATGGGAAATTTTAACCCACTCGGTACTGTTCAGAATATTCGATGGTAAAGGAGGTTTGCAGAAAAAATCACCTAAAACAAAAATGTGTTTGTCAATCAAGTAAATACCGGAAATAGAATAAAGTTATACAAATCCCAAAAGAAGCATTCAGTTGTCGAATAATTAGTAAGTAAATTATTTTAAAAAATCTAATCAGAATGATGCCACATATAAAAAAACATTCTCTTTGTCTGTCAGAGCAGTTCATCAACTTATTAGGTCGACTATCATGATAAAAGAAAATATTTTTCCAATTGTAACCAATTTAAAATGTCAAATTCGGTTTTGAATGTATTCTCATTTACTTCAAATTACAAAATGTGTGAAAATAATTATTAGTTCAGTATCAATTCACTTTTGCTCGATATGGTCACCTTTTACCTTGACTATGGCCTTGCGACGGTCAAATACGAATCGCAAGCTGCCCGAATGTGACTTACCGGTATTTTGACCCACTCTCGGACAATAGCTTTCTTCGGCGTCTCGAGGCTGGCGTATTTTTACTTTGAACCTTGTTCACTAAAATGGCCCATAGAGAATAATTCATTGGATTCGCGTCTGGTGAATATGAGAGCCAATGTGTGGTCGAAATGAAGTTCGAAACGTTGGTATTCTGCCATTCTTGATTACTCGCGCTTTGTGAGATGATGCCGAGTCTTGTTATAACGACCATGGTCTGGTACCGAAATGTTTGTCTGTCCATGGGTTCAAAGCAGCCTGCAGAACACTTATGCGAGAATATGTCGTATTTTCTTTGACGCCATGCTCGCTAAAAACGATTAGAGAGCGCTCATCTGCGGTTACAGCGGCCCAAACTATTATTTGTGGTATCACCTGGTGGCCAACCGAAGACTCAAATTCTCATAAACCCTATCGTTTTCGAAGTTTACGAATTCCTCAATTTGAATTGTTTTTTTCTAACGTTTCATTCTGGGGTCCCGTTTCAAAGTTTCTGCTGAGATATTTTCCCGGTCTTCAAATGCGAATAACTTCCATTGTACCGATCGAAATCGCTATATTTTTGAACTATCTGATCGGAAATATGTGCACGAATATTGTATTTAATTCCGTAAAATGTACTATTACTATAAATAACAGAAATAGTGCATTTTGTGAAAGTGGTACTTATCAGCGCTGATTGGTCCAAACAATTCAACCAAGCAGCAAGTGTTGCTAGGACCGCCGCGACGCACATATAAAAGCAGCCCATAAGAAAAAATCGTCAGTTTGCTTTCTGACCTCGTAGTTGTTGCTACGTACCGTCAGCTTGAAGCAATATTTTCCATGACATGTACATGGTACATGTACAGGTGCGCCAGTTTTATGCATACGTTGCCCTCGCATCTATGGACAGGCGAAGGCACACAAACCAGAAATGCCTCTAAGGTTCGCAGTTCCCAACACAACTGCACCAATATGCAACCTATGTTAATATATTGCTGACATCTTACAGAAGTCTTTTAGCAGCGTTTACAACGCCAAGGACTCGAAAACCTTCTGTAGCTTGTTACGACTTGATTACGACTCCTACGCGGACTCACATTGCGGTCTCCAGGAGAATTTCACTTACGGGTGGACTATCAACCCTAAATACGGTGGTCTCTGGGCAAAGTAAACACTTCTAAATACAAAATAGCGGACTAATTCACCTCAAGGACGTTACTAATTATACAAAACAGCTTATATAGACGAGACCTTACATTTTATTACGACAAACATAAAAGGTACTTGCGCATATTTATTTAACTTTCGTGCTGAAAATCGTTGCGGCCGGGACGAACGTTGGTCGACTTGCTGCTTCGATGGGTTTCCGAGAACAGGACAACGACGAACTAGTACTGGAACAGCAGACGAAAGTATTCAGACCGGGTGCTTCCATCGGTCGGGATCCAGATGCGGCGGCAACTCGGCCGTGTAACGGTGGCCTGCGTTTCCGAAAGAAGGTCCGAGAGTGGTACACTGGGCACACAATACCTTTCGCGAGTTACTTCACGCACTTTTTCACCAACTAGGCTGGCATCATTGGACCAATAGTGCACTCGCGTCGCTTTTGTGGTTTTTACCGGGCCTTTGCCCGCGGAACACTACACTGGGATCCTAAACCGTACCGAAAAATAACGGGTGGAACGCACTACGGGATTTCGCTGCCGCTTGACTTCAAAACTCGGACCTGATTTTCTTAATTGATCCCGTTTTCGACGCGGGAAGCCCTTTTCATTTCCCCGTGCCCCCGGAAACCATCTCCATTCTCGATCGATGACCTCTTCTTGTATATAAGCAAAGGAAAACATTATTTACAAACATGTATGCGTTGGTGGCCCGATAAAAAGTTTATTTGAATTTTTAGATCGGATTGGTTGCATGCATAACCTTAACATTGTATAATTTTACTTTTCACCAAATAAACAAATGAACAAAAAATGTAAATAAACTATCTGACACATAATATAAATAATTGCGTAAATAAATAGTGTAAATAAATAAATAAATAAATAAATAAATAAATAAATAAATAAATAAATAAATAAATAAATAAATAAATAAATAAATACTGACGGGCACCAACCGAAGACTACTAAACATGAAATAAAATCCTTCAAACATGTAAACATGGAAGCTATGACATCTATTTCACATTTAGACATTTACTGGCAATATTTACAAATACAACAAAATTTCTAGGGGTCTATGTTAAGCTGGCCCAGTGACCACGGATTTATTGTGACCAACGAAACACAGGTCACAATCTTCCCGGAGTCGGGGTAAAAAAAACGAAGTGTTTTTTTCATCCTATACTGCCGACATTGAATGCGACTTCTTCTCCTTCAATGTGAGTTTTAACTCGTAAAATGATTTGACGAATTTGATGGTAAGACAAAAACATAACAAAAACAATTAAGGTAGACACGGACTGTTTGGTGCTGGCGATTTTGGACCGTTTTCTTGGCAAGTATATCATTAATGATGGTTTTTTCTTTACTTTTAGGCATATTGATAACATTGACGATTGAAAATAGTTCAAGGAAAGCACAACTAAGTACATCGAGGAACACCAAGCTGGTGGATACGAATGAAGAGTAGAAGCAGTCGGAAAATGCAATTCTCCAATGAATGCAATGAGCCGATGAAAATAAAGTGCGTCTCCTGTCTTTCGATACCAGTCGGCGTTCGGCAAGGAATTCTATTGCATGGACAAAAATGCTGATGGATGTAGTGTATTTTTCTTTGTGTTACGAAACAAACGATATAAAAGCGTTATGGCCCTTTTGTGTTATGATGACATCCGAATACAAGCAAACAGTTACCTAATCTCGTTCGCATTCTCTGTCCCAGCTGCTAGAAAAACTCGTGCGTAAGGTCGATTATCGTTGGGGAAGGGGTAAACAAATTGACATACATCGACGGACCTTTCGTACAACTTCGAGGCTGCGGGCTCCCAGAAAGGTGGAGGATTCCGCCAGCTTGACTTCGAAACATTTACGAGTTCGGGGGTTGCGGACGGCGATTTTCGTTCGCTCGAGATCCGTTTTTAGACAAAACGGGCAGAAATTTGTAGGGAATCCCCGAAGGCCACAGTTCGCGCAAAGAATAGCACGCTGCTTGTCACACATTGCCATGTGATGGCCAACCCTACCGCAATTGAAGCAGGTGTTTATCGGTGGAGGGTTATGTCGGTTTATAACCTCCTCTAGGGTAAGTTGGGGACGAACTGAGGTAGCAAACGGCCCCGCTTGTGGCTGGTTTGAAGCATTCGACGGTTCTGAAGGTGGATGAGAATTCGGAAATCTCTGGTTGTTTTGAGCAGAAGACGGACCTGGTCGATTCGAAGAATCTTGAGTATAGGACTGAGTAATGTTGTTCCTATTTTGGTTGTGCTGTTGCGAAACTGCTGCTGTAGTTCCGTCAGACACTCGTGGCTGAGATTGAAACTGGTTATTCTTTTCCTTCTTCTTTCCTTTCTTCTCTTGTACTTCAACGGCATTCGTCGTCTTCTCGGTCCCGAAAACTTTGTTGTAGGCCTTGAAGTTCAACGAATCTAACTTCTGTCCCGAGGCCACAAGTGTCTGCAAATCTACAATCGGAATGAACGGTAACTGTCGCTTGTAGTCAAAGCGCATATTCTGCTGTAAGATTTGGATTTTTTCGTAATCTGGAATCTGTTCGCTCATACTGCGAAACAGTTTTTCCATTTCGAAATAGAATTCGTGGAAAGACTCGTGTTTCTGCTGACGTCGCTGATAGATTTTCATCTTTATAAGCGCGTCCAGATCAGGATGCATGTATGTACGTCTAAGTTCGAACACCAAGTGTTGCCAGTTCAGAAGCCTGTTCGTGGACCATTGAGTCATGTACAACTTTATCGCTGACCCGGTGAACAAGTGTATGGCTGATTCGAACAACTCTCTTTCTGAAATCTGCTCAGCATGACTCAGTGCTTGAACAAGCTCTAGAAACTCGTTTAGCTTTAGACCTTGATCATCTCCACTGTACTTTCCAATGTTCCAATTTGAAACAGGCAAAGTGTGTGAATGATGATACGGAACTGAGTACTGATTATGAAAAATTGGGTTTTGTATTGATGTAGGATTATGGACTGACTGCGAATATTGCGGTGCAGTTTGGTACTGTGGGTATCGAATTCTATCCGGTAATGGTTCTGGTCCCAAATTTCTATTGGAAGTTTGTGAGAAAATGGGAAAATCTGTATTATGAACAGAATGATGGTTAGGGTTATTTGTATTTTGTTGATTTCTGTAAATAGTTATTTTTGTATTTGTATAAACAAGTTTAACTGACAATTTGTCTAAATGAACTAAACTAAACTAAGTTAAACTAAACACAATTAAACTAGTGACAATACACGACGACGAAACTGCGAAGAATTCACGACGAAGTCGAAAATTTCAGCAAACTCGTTGAAGCGACGACTCATTGCTAAAATCGGACTATTGTCAGCGTAGTTAGTGCTGCGCATTTCAGGATGCAGCAGGGCTCGTGGGCGAATTTGCGAAGGTATGCGAGGGTACAATGGAGAATTAAACGAATTTGAATTTTGAAAGTTGGAACGGGGTAGATCAGGGTCAGAAAGCCTTCCTTGATTTTTTTAAGTTCGGCTTCTAAATCGAATATGCTGGCTTATAGAGAATGGATCCACTCCAGATCCAGACTAAGAAAGGACCTTCGGTGCCTCGGTACTGGTTCATTTTGACCTTCCGAATCGCTAACTGTATCATACGGGGTTGAAGGGATAACAACACCATTATTTTCATCTGTTCCTGCGGTTCCCAGAACCAATGCTTCCGATTTATTTTGCAATCCCTCTACCATCTCCACTAAATCCACCAGCATATTCTGTAGATGACTGTGTAAATTTGGTGATCCTCGCGAATTAGTCAAAATTATAGAAACACGTTTACCAATATGCAACAAACGTGCTAAAGATTGGTTTTTGATTGCCTCCTCAACACTATTTTCCAGCATTTGCCTAATTTCCGAAAATTTATCAACACATATTGCCATTTCCCTACCCTCATCGCCTTTAACTCTATATGTAGCATCCACTTGACCTTCCTTTTCTAACTTCAGTGTATCTCGGACCCATTTCCGTTTTCGCGACAAACTGAGATCTCCGGTCAACACGACAGAACAAGACACCAATTCATGGTCGAGCTCGTCATCCTGCAAATAATCAACCCTCATCCCATAATACCATTCATCAATCATTACACTTGCTTGATCAAAAGTAATTCGACTAGTAGCCATTTTCGATTAATCAATTGATTCGACGAAAAAAAATTACATTAAAAATTTACACTACCAACAATATGACACTTCACCCTATACTGAAAATATTACCACAATAATTTACATAACAACAAACAACAATTTACATAATACATAACAAATATGAATTGGTGGCGACAATTCACTGGTCTACCGTACCCGTTTCAACACTGTTTTCGCATTTTGTTTTGATCACTTGAAGACAATTTCTACCTAGAATTCTACTTTGTGACTCCGTTCTGTTACTGTGAGCGATGGTGCTATTGTACAGTTTATCATCACTCGCAAAAATCGGAAAATTCACTAGCACTCTCTTCAATGAAATAATTTTTGATCACTTATCACTCCGACGACTTCGCGATAATTGAAAGTGACTGAAATTCCTCCGGGAGACCGTTCGAAAAAGCGATTTACTTTTGGTCTAGAAAGCAAATCACCTTTTGTTGATTTTGCGTTGGGCGCCAATTGTTACGACTTGATTACGACTACTACGCGGACTCACACTTTCACTGCGGTTTACGGTACACAACAACGCGAACATTTGGGTCGTTTACTGCGGTCTCCAGGAGAATTTCACTTACGGGTGGACTATCAACCCTAAATACGGTGGTCTCTGGGGTTTACTTCTAAACACAAAATAGCGGACTAATTCACCTCAAGGACGTTACTAATTATACAAAACAGCTTATATAGACGAGACCTTACATTTTATTACGACAAACATAAAAGGTACTTGCGCATATTTATTTAACTTTCGTGCTGAAAATCGTTGCGGCCGGGACGAACGTTGGTCGACTTGCTGCTTCGATGGGTTTCCGAGAACAGGACAACGACGAACTGGTACTGAAGCAGCAGACGAAAGTATTCAGACCGGGTGCTTCAGTCGGTCGGGATCCAGATGCGGCGGCAACTCGGCCGTGTAACGGTGGCCTGCGTTTCCGAAAGAAGGTCCAAGAGTGGTACACTGTGCACACCAGCGATGCCAATCTTCCAGTTTAAACTGGATTCTTCCAGTATTTTTTACAACATCCAGTCAAACAGACAATCGGAAAAATCTTCCAGTTTTTTAAAATTTGATCCAGTTTTATCCAGTTTTTTGCCTTTCTCATATAAAGAAAGGCTATGCAATCACTGTAAAAATCGACTTTTTAACCGAGGCCCGGAGAGCCGAATGTCATACACCATTCGATTCGGTTCGTAGAGATCGGCAAATGTGTGTATGTGTGTGTCATTTAAACTCACACAATTTTCTCAGAGATGGCTTAACCGATTTTCGCAAACTTAGTTTCATCTGTAAGGTATAACGCTCCCAAAAGCTGCTATTGAATTTTTAGTTGATCCGATTTCCGGTTCCGGAGTTACGGGTTGAAGAGTGCGGTCACACAGCAAATTCCCATATAAACTGCTACCACCATGACGTTCAAATGATGTAAAACATATTAAAATTGATGTAACATTACTCTAGTTTGCGGGACTGGATCATTAATGATCAATCAAAGCTGCTTCGACCACATTGGCCACTTCTGACGGTTCATGACGCCCCCGGGAAACCCGCCAAGTTCCTAAGCTAATATCACACCCATTCCCCAACGAATTCTCTACCGATTTTTACAAACTTAATTTCAAATGAAAGATACAGTAATACCATTGACTGTTGCTGAATTTTATTCGGTTCTGACTCTTGCTTCCGGAGTTACAGGGGTGTTGGTAAGGATACACTGGAATTTCCCATATAAATCGGTACAATCGTAATACCTCAGAGGCTAAAAACTATTGAAATGGTCACCAAATCACTTCTAATCGCAGATCTAGATCACTGATTGCCAATCAAACGTTCTTTGAATATATTGTCCACTATCGACGATTCCGGAATTCCGGGCATATTCCACAATTAAAGTCACATCGGTACTTCGATGATGACTGAACCGATTTTCTCAAACCAAGTCTCAAATGGAAGGCAAAATATGCAGTTGAGTATTGCGTCGCCGCCCCTCCCCCCTCCTTGCCCTCACACCACCCTCCTTCATCACTCCCCTCCCCTTGGACCACCCTCACGCCCGCATTTCCTTCATTCACCCCGTATACCGAAACAAGATGAAGGATTTCTGACGCATCCTCCACTCTCACTCTACTAACCCCCATTCCCTCCACTTTCAAACCCATTCCACCAACATTTCAAAATACAATCACATGAAGATAACACTGAACTCATGCTGATTAAGCTAATTAAATATTATTCTTTTGCCATTCTCATATAGAAAGGTTAAGCAATTGCTTTAAAAACTGACTTTCAAACCGAGGCCCGGAGGGCCGAGTCTCATATAACATAGTCGAATGTTCGCCGAGATCGCAAAATATCTGTGTGTATGTATGCGTGTATGTATGTATGTATATATGTATGTATGTATGTATGTATGTATGTATGTATGTATGTATGTATGTATGTATGCATGTATGAGGGGCAGCAGGGACAGGAAGGACAGGAGTCTAGGGGCCTAACGAACCCCCCCCCCCCCCCCACGGTCCTACTGCGAGTTGGGGAGCTTTGCTAGGATATGGTGGGGCTAAGATTGGGCTATTCTTAACCTCTAAAAAAAGCCATAACTCCGAAAGCAGCTCCGACGAAGCGAGTCTGTGCCGCTTCTGCTAAGATCTTAAGATTCCAATAATCTAAGATCTAGGCAATAAAAGCACCCTAGCCCAACCGGAGTGACAACCGGCACATCAGGATCGACGCCAGTAACATTCTGATTATGGTATACTGGCCATGGCGAACGTCAACGGACAGGACACGGATGACGAATAGGATGGCGACTTTGGGCTGACAGGCGTGCTGTTCTACTCTCTGAGTAAGGAAGGATGACACCGACTTGAAATGGCGAGTGGGCTAACAGCATGGCTGCCTCCGTCCCAACAAAACCCTGCCAGGTCTCCGGGTACATTCGAAACTCGCCATCATTTGGTTGGTGGTACTAGGTTCGGTTGAAGCATTCCCGATTTACGCCGATCCGGCTCTGAACACTACTCCCCATGAAGGATAGTGTCAACCCTTGCATGACCTCACTGCTGCTTTTTGGCAGCATAGATAATCATGGGATCGTGAGAGGCGACTATGTGCAGCGAGTGGAGATAGCGGCCCGGAGTTGGGACCCAATAAAATGGAGAAAAAACAAACAACCGATATAAATGAAGCAAGCACTGTGATTCTGTCTGCCGTAAAAGAGTACGATACGGCAACGCAGAGGGCAGATTAAGCTGAGCTGAGCTGAGCTGAGCCATCCGAAACAGGGTAAGGAGAGGCAGATTGGAGTGAAGAAGGGAGAAGCCGTGCTCGTCAAAGCAAATGACGAGACTACGTACGCAGCACTGCTCAAAAAGGTCAGAGAGGACCCGGAGCTGAAAGATGTGGGGGAAAACGTGTTAAGAGTCAGGCGTACCCAAAAAAATGAGATGCTCCTCGAGCTTAAGAAGAATACCTGCCTTGCAGGAGACTATAACTAAATCAATGGTTGGAAAGGCAGAAGTTAAAGCCTTAAGCCCAGAGATGGTAATTGTGTGCAAGGACCTCGACGAAATAACGACGGAAGACGAGCTGAGAGATGCAGACAGCGATGATTCGTTTACCGGTAACCGCTGCAGACAAGGCGCTCGAGGTAGGTAAAGTTACAGTTGGATGGTCGAGATGCCTACTGAGAGCCGCCCCACGAGTAAATAAACAAGCGGAGAAATGCTTCAAATGTTTTGGCTTTGGACATTTAGCAGGGGCTTAGAAAGGCCCGGACAGATCCGGGATGTGCTGGAAATGCGGAGAGACGGGCCATCTTGCGAGAGACTGCACGCAGAGGCCGAAGTGCTTGCTTTGCACCCCAGCGGAAGGAAACGACCATCAGACGGGTGGCTTTAAATGCCCAGCCTACAAGAAGGCGACTGCAGGCCAATGGTGATGGAGGTGACCCAGATAAACCTGAATCACTGTGATACCGCACAGCAACTGTTGTGGCAGTCTACGACAGAAACTATGTGCGATGTCGCTTCGATCGCAGAGCCTTATCAAGTCCCCCCTAATAACCATAACTGGGTGGCGGATAGAACAGGAACCGCTGTGATACAAGTAATGGGAAGATTCCCCATCCAAGAAGTGGTAGAACGTTCATACGAGGGTTTCGTGATAGCCAAAATCAACGGCATCTTCGTATGTAGCTGCTACGCTCCCCCAAGGTGGACAGTAGAGAAGTTCAGCCTAATGCTGGAGCAGTTAACCGAGCAGTTGATCGATCGGAAGCCGGTAGTCATTGGTGGTGACTTCAACGCCTGGGCTGTGGAATGGGGCAGTAGAATAACCATCACAAGAGGGTGTATCCTGCAGAAAGCTCTAGCGAAGTTAGACGTACGATTGTGCAATGAAGGCTCTGTTAGCACATTTCGGAGAGACGGGAGGGAGTCTATCATCGACGTCACATTCTGAAGTCCCTCATTGACGGCGAACATGAATTGGAGAGTTTGCGAAACGTATACGCATAGTGACCACCAGGAGATTCGCTACCGTATCGGTCAACGGAACCCCGCGGCAGTACAGAGAAGGGTGACCGGCGAACGAAAGTGGAAGACGAAAGCCTTCAACAAAGACCTCTTTGTTGAGGCACTTCGGCCGAACGGCGGGACCGAGAACGTGGATGCGGCTGACCTAACAAGAAGGATTGTGGCGGCTTGTGACGCCACAATGCCGCGAAAACTGGAACCACGCAACAAACGGCGTCCAGCTTACTGGTGGAACGAGACGCTTAGTACGTTACGCGCTGCTTGTCTCAGAGCCAGAAGGCGGGCCCAAAGAGCAAGGTCGGAACCAGATAGAGAAGAGCGTAAGGCAGCGTTTCGGGAAGCTAGGGCCGCTTTAAAACGGGAGATCAGACTTAGCAAGTCAGAGTGCCACAAGGAGCTATGCCGCGAGGTAGACGCCAATCCCATACCGAGTCGTGATGGCGAAAATGAAGGGTCCGAAGACGCTAGCCGAGATGTGTCCGAGCAAGCTGAAGATAATCGTCGAGGGTCTTTTCCCGAAGCACGATCCAACTATATGGCCACCGACACCGTACGGCGAAGAAGAAGGAACAAGCACGGATTGCAAGTGACTAACGACCACCTAGCAAAGGGATCGAAGTGCCTAAAATCAAAGAAAGCCCCTGGTCCGGATGGAATACCAAACTTGGTACTGAAAACTGCGATCCTGGCATATTCGGACATGTTCAGGATAGGGATGCAGATGTGCCTAAATGATGGCAACTTCCCCGAAATGTGGAAGGTCCAGAAGCTGGTGTTGCTGCCGAAGCCAGGGAAGCCACCTGGCGACCCGACCTCGTACAGGCCCATATGCCTGCTGGATACACTCGGAAAACTCCTGGAAAGGATCATTCTTAACAGGTTGACGAAATTCACGGAAGGTGAGCGCGGACTGTTCAAGATGCAATTCGGTTTCCGCAAAGGAGCATCGACAGTGGATGCAATTCGGAGAGTGCTGAGAAGTCATCTAAACAGAAGCGAAGAGGAGATCGATACTGCGCTGTGGTCACGATAAATGTGAAGAACGCGTTCAACAGTGCCAGCTGGGAAGCCATCGCTGCAGCGCTGCATAGAATGAGAGTTCCCGACTATCTATGCCAGATCCTGAAGAGCTACTTTCAGAGCAGGGTGCTGCTGTACGAGACGAGCGAAGGACAGAAGTCATTGCGTGTCACAGCGGGCGTTCCTCAGGGCTCCACTATCGGTCCGACCCTTTGGAACGAGATGTACGATGGGGTCTTAACGCTGCAGCTGCCTAGGAAAGTGAAAATCGTAGGTTTCGCGGACGACGTGTCACTAACGGTGATGGGTGAGACACTTGAAGAAGTGGAGGTGTCGGTGATGGAGACAATAGACGCGATCGAGAGCTGGATGAACGGGGTCAAGCTGCAAATAGCTCACCACAAGACGGAGGTGCTGTTGGTCAGTAACTGCAGATCGGTTCAACGGATGCACGTGATTGCATCCAAACGTGCATTGAAGCAATTGGGAGTTATAATCGACGACCGGTTGAGCTTCAACAACCACGTTGATTACGCCTGTGAAAAGTCGGCGAAGGCAACGAACGCAATAGCGAGAATCATGCCAAACGTCGGCGGTCCGAGAAGCAGCACGAAACGTCTGCTATCTACTGTTTCGTCATCGATACTCCGATATGGGGTTCCTGCCTGGAGTGCTGCGCTGAAAACCAAGCGGAACCGTGAAAAGCTAAACAGGACATTCCGACTGATGGCCGTACGAGTCGCGAGTGCCTACAGAACAATATCCTCGGAGGCAGAATGGCAACAGGAGAGGGACACGCGGAGAAAGGAAAGTGGACCCATCGACTCATCCCAAATGTATCGGCCTGGGTACATAGGAAGCATGGAGAGGTGAACTTCCATTTGACGCAGTTTTTGTCCGGACACGGATGCTTCCGGAAGTACTTGCATCGGTTTGGACATTCTTCGTCACCCCTTTTCCCGGAGTGTGCGAGTGTGCAGGAGACACCGGAACACGTGGTCTTCGAATGCCCTAGATTCGAAGAAGTTCGTAGAGGTATACCTGGTATGACAGTGGACAATATCGTCGAAGAGATGTGCCGTGACGAACATACTTGGGACGCTGTCAACAGAGTGGTCTCGAGCATACTCTCCGAGCTGAAGAGGAAGTGGCGAAGAGACCAGCAAGAAGCCGCAAATCGGGTTTCGAGAGAAATTCCGCCGCCGGAGAACTCTCCAACTGTGTAGACTAGGTCCACCGCCGGGGACCAGTTGAGTAGTACGTGACGTATCACCGAGTTGGGTCGTCGGGGCGCCTGGGAACCGGACGTCAAGATTCACCGGAATCGCTGAACCGACCTCGACATCCTACCAGGTAGCTCGTGAATAGACTAGATCCACCGCCGGGGATGAGACCGAGTAGACCGCGTCGCAGAGCTAGCAGTGGGTTGTTGGGGCGCTGGTGAACCGGAAGCTACGCTCCAACCGGAATCGCCGGATAGACCTCAGCACCTACTGTATGGCCCGTTGAGTAGGCTAGATCCACCGCCGGGGACTAGATCTAGTAGATCGGGACGACGCGGAGAGCTAAATGGCTCACAAAAACGAACACCGGAATCAGGAGAAATCTACCGCTCGGTTGCAGGAAAATAGGCTAGATCCATTGTTGGGGACTAGACTGAGTAGTTCGCGAACAAGTGAGGGCGGGAGTTGAATGGCTCATCGGGAAAGTAGAGCGAAACGGTACGAGAGGAAGCCAAAGGGCTCAAGAAATTGTGGTGCTAAAACAAAAGAAGAATCGGTATCGGGTGAGCCTCCTTCGTCGGGGAACTCTCCGTCGGCGTAAGCTAGATCCACCGCCGGGGACTAGACTAAGTAGACCGCGACAAAATACCACCAGTCGCAGGTCGTTGGGGCATCAGCGAACCGGATGCCCTGCTCCACCGGAATTGCCGACCTGACCTCGACATCTGGTTGGTTGGCTCGGTTTCGGGAGAGTCGTTGAGTCGTTGGGGCGCTGGTGAACGGGAAGCTACGCTCCAACCGGAATCGCCGGATAGACCGCAGCACCTACTGTATGGCCCGTTGAGTAGGCTAGATCCACCGCCGGGGACTAGATCTAGTAGATCGGGACGACGCGGAGAGTCAAATGGCTCACAAAAACGAACATCGGAATCAGGAGAAATCTACCGCTCGGTTGCAGGAAAATAGGCTAGATCCATTGTTGGGGACTAGACTGAGTAGTTCGCGAACAAGAATTAGACAGTCTGAAGTTTGCCGCCCAGACTGTACTCGTAGGGGAGGAGTACTAAGCCTCGACTCACAGTCAGCTTTCCGACTGCCATGCAGAACTTGCCAGTCTGTGTGGATGGTAGAGAATTGGTGGGTGTAGAGGAGTGGGGCTGTAACCCTGCGGAAGAAACGAACTAGTAAGTAGTTGAATTAGAGTGTGTGCTATGCACATAAAAACCCCTCCCCGAAGTAATGCCGTAAGGTAGTGCCGATGAGGAATCAGGTTCTGGGCAAGAGCAGTGGTTTTTAGCGGGTCGGGTGATGGCAGCCCAAACCCGTTCCCTGAGACATTGGGGTTTTTGAACATTTTTCCTCACTCAGGGTTTTCCTGAAAATTTTTACTACTCAGGTAGTCTCGGTGAATTAGACAGTCTGAAGTTTGCCGCCCAGACTATACTCGTAGGGGAGGAGTACTAAGCCTCGACTTACAGCCAGCTTTCCGACTGCCATGCAGAACTTGCCAGTCTGTGTGGATGGTAGAGAATTGGTGGGTGTAGAGGAGTGGGGCTGTAACCCTGCGGAAGAAACGAACTAGTAAGAAGTTGAATTAGAGTGTGTGCTATGCACATAAAAACCCCTCCCCGAAGTAATGCCGTAAGGTAGTGCCGGGGAGGAATCAGGTTCTGGGCAAGAGCAGTGGTTTTTAGCGGGTCTGGTGATGGCAGCCCAAACCCGTTCCCTGAGACATTGGGGTTTTTGAACATTTTTCCTCACTCAGGGTTTTCCTGAAAATTTTTACTACTCTCTAAAAAAACGTACATACATACATACATACATACATACATACATACATACATACATACATACATACATACATACATACATACATACATACATACATACATACATACATACATACATTATTTTTTTTTAGAGAGCAGTAAAAATAATTTCAGGAAAACCTTGAATGAAGAAAAATGTTCAAAAACCCCAATGTCTCAGCGAACGGGTTTGGGCTGCCATCACCCGACCCGCTAAAAACCACTGCTCTTGCCCAGAACCTGATTCCTCCCCGGCACTACCTTACGGCATTACTTCGGGGAGGGGTTTTTGTGTGCATAGCACACACTCTAATTCAACTACTTACTAGTTCGTTTCTTCCGCAGGGTTACAGCCCCACTCCTCTACACCCACCCATTCTCTACCATCCACACAGACTGGCAAGTTCTGCATGGCAGTCGGAAAGCTGGCTGTAAGTCGAGGCTTAGTACTCCTCCCCTACGAGTATAGTCTGGGCGGCAAACTTCAGACTGTCTAATTCACCGAGCCCTTCGGCTCCCTTGTACCAGTTAGCACCGCAACTCCCTTCTCGCACCATTCAGCGCCGTTTACTCATTGAGCACCAGACTTGTTCGCGAACTACTCGGTCTAGTCCCCGACGATGGACCTAGCCTACTCCGACGGAGAATTCCCCGGCGAGAGAAGTTCTCCCGAAACCGAGCCAACCAACCAGATGTCGAGGTCAGGTCGGCAATTCCGGTGGAGCAGGGCGTCCGGTTCGCTGATGCCCCAACGACCTGCGACTGGTGGTATTTTGTCGCTGTCTACTTAGTCTAGTCCCCGGCGGTGGATCTAGCTTACGCCGACGGAGAGTTCACCGACGAAGGAGGCTCTCCCGATACCGATTCTTCTTTTGTTTTAGCACCACAATTTCTTGAGCCCTTTGGCTTCCTCTCGTTCCGTTTCGCTCTACTTTCCCGATGAGCCATTCAACTCCCGCCCTCACTTGTTCGCGAACTACTCAGTCTAGTCCCCAACAATGGATCTTGCCTATTTTCCTGCAACCGAGCGGTAGATTTCTCCTGATTCCGGTGTTCGTTTTTGTGAGCCATTTAGCTCTCCGCGTCGTCCCGATCTACTAGATCTAGTCCCCGGCGGTGGATCTAGCCTACTCAACGGGCCATACAGTAGGTGCTGAGGTCTATCCGGCGATTCCGGTTGGAGCGTAGCTTCCGGTTCACCAGCGCCCCAACAACCCACTGCTAGCTCTGCGACGCGGTCTACTCGGTCTCATCCCCGGCGGTGGATCTAGTCTATTCACGAGCTACCTGGTAGGATGTCGAGGTCGGTTCAGCGATTCCGGTGAATCTTGACGTCCGGTTCCCAGGCGCCCCGACGACCCAACTCGGTGATACGTCACGTACTACTCAACTGGTCCCCGGCGGTGGACCTAGTCTACACAGTTGGAGAGTTCTCCGGCGGCGGAATTTCTCTCGAAACCCGATTTGCGGCTTCTTGCTGGTCTCTTCGCCACTTCCTCTTCAGCTCGGAGAATATGCTCGAGACCACTCTGTTGACAGCGTCCCAAGTATGTTCGTCACGGCACATCTCTTCGACGATATTGTCCACTGTCATACCAGGTATACCTCTACGAACTTCTTCGAATCTAGGGCATTCGAAGACCACGTGTTCCGGTGTCTCCTGCACACTCGCACACTCCGGGCAAAGGGGTGACGAAGCATGTCCAAACCGATGCAAGTACTTCCGGAAGCATCCGTGTCCGGACAAAAACTGCGTCAAATGGAAGTTCACCTCTCCATGCTTCCTATGTACCCAGGCCGATACATTTGGGATGAGTCGATGGGTCTACCTTCCTTTCTCCGCGTGTCCCATCCTGTTGCCAATTAGCCAACGAGTCCGCTCGAACCAGTCTCCTAGCGTTACGTGCATTTCTCCGCTGATAGCATTCCACGTCCTCCGCCAGGGTAATGCAGATGGGGATCATCCCGGCGATAACGCATACTGCATCCGACGATATTGTTCTGTAGGCACTCGCGACTCGTACGGCCATCAGTCGGAATGTCCTGTTTAGCTTTTCACGGTTCCGCTTGGTTTTCAGCGCAGCACTCCAGGCAGGAACCCCATATCGGAGTATCGATGACGAAACAGTAGATAGCAGACGTTTCGTGCTGCTTCTCGGACCGCCGACGTTTGGCATGATTCTCGCTATTGCGTTCGTTGCCTTCGCCGACTTTTCACAGGCGCAATCAACGTGGTTGTTGAAGCTCAAACAGTCGTCGATCATAACTCCCAATTGCTTCAATGCACGTTTCGATGCAGTCACGTGCCCTCCGACGTCGATCTGCATCCGTTGAACCGATCTGCAGTTGCTGACCAACAACACCTCCGTCTTGTGGTGTGCTATTTGCAGCTTGACCCCGTTCATCCAGCTCTCGATCACGTCTATTGTCTCCATCACCAACACCTCCACTTCTTCAAGTGGCTCGCCCATCACCGTTAGTGACACGTCGTCCGCGAAACCTACGATTTTCACTTTCCTAGGCAGCTGCAGCGTTAAGACCCTATCGTACATCCCGTTCCAAAGGGTTGAACCGAGAATGGAGCCCTGAGGAACGCCCGCTATGACACGCAATGACTTCTGTCCTTCGCTCGTCTCGTATAGCAGCACCCTGCTCTGAAAGTAGCTCTTCAGGATCTGGCATAGATAGTCGGGAACCCTCATTCTATGCAGCGCTGCAGCGATGGCTTCCCAGCTGGCACTGTTGAACGCGTTCTTCACATCTATCGTGACCACAGCGCAGTATCGATCTCCTCTTCGCTTCTGTTTAGATGACTACTCAGCACTCTCCGAATTGCATCCACTGTCGATGCTCCTTTGCGGAAACCGAATTGCATCTTGGACAGTCCGCGCTCACCTTCAGTGAATTTCGTCAACCTGTTAAGAATGATCCTTTCCAGGAGTTTTCCGAGTGTATCCAGCAGGCATATGGGCCTGTACGAGGTTGGGTCGCCAGGTGGCTTCCCTGGCTTCGGCAGCAACACCAGCTTCTGGACCTTCCACATTTCGGGGAAGTTGCCATCATTTAGGCACATCTACATCACTATCCTGAACATGTCCGGATATGCCAGGATCGCAGTTTTCAGTACCACGTTTGGTATTCCATCCGGACCAGGGGCTTTCTTTGATTTTAGGCACTTCGATCCCTTTGCTAGGTGGTCGTTAGTCACTTGCAATCCGTGCTTGTTCCTTCTTCTTCGCCGTACGGTGTCGGTGGCCATATAGTTGGATCGTGCTTCGGGAAAAGACCCTCGACGATTATCTTCAGCTTGCTCGGACACGTTTCGGCTGGCGTCGTCGGACCCTTCATTTTCGCCATCACGACTCGGTATGGGATTGGCGTCTACTTCTCGGCATAGCTCCTTGTGGCACTCTGACTTGCTAAGTCTGATCTCCCGTTTTAAAGCGGCCCTAGCTTCCCGAAACGCTGCCTTACGCTCTTCTCTATCTGGTTCCGACCTTGCTCTTTGGGCCCGCCTTCTGGCTCTGAGACAAGCAGCGCGTAACGTACTAAGCGTCTCGTTCCACCAGTAAGCTGGACGCCGTTTGTTGCGTGGTTCCAGTTTTCGCGGCATTGTGGCGTCACAAGCCGCCACAATCCTTCTTGTTAGGTCAGCCGCATCCACGTTCTCGGTCCCGCCGTTCGGCCGAAGTGCCTCAACAAAGAGGTCTTTGTTGAAGGCTTTCGTCTTCCCCTTTCGTTCGCCGGTCACCCTTCTCTGTACTGCCGCGGGGTTCCGTTGACCGATACGGTAGCGAATCTCCTGGTGGTCACTATGCGTATACGTTTCGCATACTCTCCAATTCATGTTCGCCGTCAATGTGACGTCGATGATAGACTCCCTCCCGTCTCTCCCAAATGTGCTAACAGAGCCTTCATTGCACAATCGTACGTCTAACTTCGCTAGAGCTTTCTGCAGGATACACCCTCTTGTGTTGGTTACTCTACTGCCCCATTCCACAGCCCAGGCGTTGAAGTCACCACCAATGACTACCGGCTTCCGATCGATCAACTGCTCGGTTAACTGCTCCAGCATTAGGCTGAACTGCTCTACTGTCCACCTTGGGGGAGAGTAGCAGCTACATATGAAGTTGCCGTTGATTTTGGCTATCACGAAACCCTCGGCCTTCGACAAAATCAACCATGATATCGCAATAGCGAAGCTGGACAAACTCGGCATTCATGGACAACTTCTGCGCTGGTTTCGTTCCTACCTCGATGGAAGGCAACTCCAAATCAGCATTAAGGACTGTCTATCAGCACCATTCTTCGCTACATCCGGCATACCACAAGGAAGCCATCTCGGTCCAGTAATATTCCTCCTCTACTTTAATGACGTCAATTTCACATTACAAGGACCCCGCCTTTCTTTCGCCGACGACATGAAAATTTTTCAACAAATACGGGATAAAACCGATGCCGAGCTTCTTCAGAGGGATCTGGACAGCTTTAGCACGTGGTGTGATCAAAACAGAATGGTTTTAAACCCGAGCAAATGCTCAATCGTTACGTTCACGCGGAAACGCCAACCGACTCAGTTTAACTACCATTTCTTCGGCTCGAGCATTCCAAGACACTCTCACATCAAAGATCTCGGAGTCATCATGGATTCGGCATTAACATTCAAACCACATACGTCATACATCGTGGATAAGGCATCACGACAGCTTGGGTTCATCTTCCGAATAGCGAAAAACTTCAGGGACGTATATTGTCTTAAATCGCTTTACTGCGCGTTGGTCCGCTCAACGTTAGAATATTGTTCAGCTGTTTGGAATCCGTACTACCAGAATGGGATTGACAGAATCGAGGCTGTCCAACGCAGGTTCATACGCTTCGCCCTTCGTCATCTCCCATGGCGAAACAGATTTCAGCTGCCGAGCTATGAAAACCGTTGCCAGCTTATACACCTCGATACGCTCAGCATTCGGAGGGACTGCTCTCGAGCCCTGTTCGTCTCGGACTTACTCTCTGCCAGAGTGGATTGCCCTACAATCCTCGGACGTCTGGATCTTCAAGCCCGCGTTCGAGCTCTACGTAATAACTCCCTTCTGCGAGTTCCGTTCAGGAGAAGCAACTATAGTTGCCAGAGCGCTGTAACCGGACTCCAACGAATTTTTACCAGTGTGGCGACGGCCTTTGACTTCAACCGGACGCGGAATGCTATAAAAGCGAAAATGTTGTCAATTTTAAAATGTAATTAATTTAAGCAACCACCATTGGGGCCAAGGGGCTTGTTGGTGAAGGTAATAAACATAAACAGCAATGAACGTTCTACCACTTCTTGGATGGGGAATCTTCCCATTACTTGTATCACAGCGGCTCCTGATCTATCCGCCACCCAGTTACCGTTATTAGGGGGGACTTAATAAGGCTCTGCGATCAAAGCGACATCGCACATAGTTTCTGTCGTAGACTGCCACAAAAGATGCTGTGCGGTATCACAGTGATTCAGGTTTATCTGGGTCACCTCCATCACCATTGGCCTGCAGTCGCCTTCTTGTAGGCTGGGCATTTAAAGCCACCCGTCTGATGGTCGTTTCCTTCCGCTGGGGTGCAAAGCAAGCACTTCGGCCTCTGCGTGCAGTCTCTCGCAAGATGGCCCGTCTCTCCGCATTTCCAGCACATCCCGGATCTGTCCGGGCCTTTCTAAGCCCCTGCTAAATGTCCAAAGCCAAAACATTTGAAGCATTTCTCCGCTTGTTTATTTACTCGTGGGGCGGCTCTCAGTAGGCATCTCGACCATCCAACTGTAACTTTACCTACCTCGAGCGCCTTGTCTGCAGCGGTTACCGGTAAACGAATCATCGCTGTCTGCGTTCCTCCGTATCCCCTTAACCGGATCGTCATGTGCACCTCGCCCAGTTTGCACTGCTGCTTCATAGCACCTCTCAGCTCGTCTTCCATCGTTATTTCGTCGAGGTCCTTGTACACAATTACCATCTCCGGGCTCAAGGCTTCTGCCTTTCCACCCATTGATTTAGTTATAGTCTCCTGCAAGGCAGAGCTACTAGTCGTAGTGTTCTTCTTAAGCTCGAGGAGCATCTCATTTTTTTGGGTACGCCTGACTCTTAACACGTTTTCCCCCACATCTTTCAGCTCCGGGTCCTCTCTGACCTTTTTGAGCAGTGCTGCGTACGTAGTCTCGTCATTTGCTTTGACGAGCACGGCTTCTCCCTTAGGCGCCTTCTGACGAGCCGAGGGTTCTGATTTCCTCTTCTGCTCCCCTTTTCGCTCCTCCTTCTTTTTTTGCTGTTTCCCGCGTTTCTCCTTCCGACCTACAACGGTACTCCAGCTTTCACCCAGTAAGGTGGCGTCCTTTCTGCCTCTTTGACCCACCTGGTCTTTCGTCTCCTGGCGAGGATCTTGTCCTCTTTGGAGTTATGGGAACTGGCGTGTTCTTCACTCCAATCTGCCTCTCCTTACCCTGTTTCGGAGGGGCTAGGAGGATAGTGGCCTTAGCCGACGCCGATGCACGCTCAGCTGAATCTGCCCTCTGCGTTGCCGTATCGTACTCTTTCACGGCAGACAGTAGCGCCTTCCGGATTTTGATGACCATCCCCTTAATGTCTTTGTGGACATTGTTTCTCGTGTCCACGAACTTGTGGAGCTCCTCCACCAAGTGCCTCGCTACCACTACCTTTGGCGTTTGTGGGGTGTAGCTCATTCCGCTCTGCTCCGGCTGTTTTTGTTGCTGCTGTTGCTGTTACTTCGGCTTCCCCTCCTCCTGCTCTTGCTGGGTGACTTCAGCTACTATTGGTGGTGGTGACCTCACCAACCCACCTCTGGCAAACGGATTTGCCGTGCCTGCTCCATTTATATCGGTTGCTTGTTTTTTCTCCATTTTATTGGGTCCCAACTCCGGGCCGCTATCTCCACTCGCTGCACATAGTCGCCTCTCACGATCCCATGATTATCTATGCTGCCAAAAAGCAGCACTGAGGTCATGCAAGGGTTGACACTATCCTTCATGTGGAGTAGTGTTCAGAGCCGGATCGGCGTAAACCGGGAATGCTTCAACCGAACCTAGTACCACCAACCAAATGATGGCGAGTTTCGAATGTACCCGGAGACCTGCCAGGGTTTTGTTGGGAGTAGAACAGCACGCCTGTTAGCCCAAAGTCGCCATCCTATTCGTCATCCGTGTCCTCTCCGTTGACGTTCGCCATGGCCAGTATACCATAATCAGGATGTTACCGGCGTCGATCCTGATGTGCCGGTTGGCACTCCGGTTAGGCTAGGGTGCTTTTATTGCCTAGATCTTAGATTATTGGAATCTTAGGATCTTAGCAGAAGCGGCACAGACTCGCTTCGTCGGAGCTGCTTTCGGAGTTATGGCTTTTTTAGAGGTTTGGAAGAGCCCAGTCTTAGCCCCACCATATCCTAGCAAAGCTCCCCAACTCGCAGCAGGACCGTGGGGGGAGGGTTCGTTAGGCCCCTAGACTCCTGTCCTTCCTGTCCCTGCTGCCCCCATGTATGTATGTATGTATGTATGTATGTATGTGTGTGTATGTGCAGATTTGTTCACAAAATGTCCACATCGGTTTCTCGGAGATGGCTGAACTAATTTTTACAAACTAAGATTCAAATGAAAGGTATAATATTCCCATAGGTTGCTATTGAATTTCATTTTCAACCGACATCTTGTTCCGGATTACGAGTTGAAGAATATGGTTACAAAACAAAATTTGTTGATTTGTCCACATCGGTTTCTCGGAATTTTCTGAACCGATTTTGACAAACTTGATTTTAAATGAAAGGTCCATCAGCTGTTGTTGAAATTTGTGTGGATCCGAGTTCTGGTTCCTGAATTACAGGGTGATACGTACGATCACGCAGCAAATCCCGATTCTAACAAATTATGCGATGAATGTAAAAAGGCGAAATTTTTTTCCAAAATGTAAACACAACTGTAGATCTAGGTCACCAACAGTCATTCAAAGTGTCTTTGGCCACATTGGCCACCATCGACGGATCCGGAAGCATCCAAATTCAGAATAACGGTTATATTGGTTTCTCGAAAATGGCTAGACCGATTTGATCAACTGAGTCTCAAATGAAAGGTGTTGCGTCCCCGGAAACAGATATTAAATTCCATCTCCATCCGACTTCCGGCTCCGGAGTTACGGGTTGTGGAGTGCGATCACATAGAAAACTCCGATTCAAACCGATACCGCGATGAATGCAAAAAGGTGCTCTTACATATACTTACCAGTCTCATATGAAATTCCCATATAAGCCGGAACTCAAATTTTTTTTTCGAATTCATATTTTTGATGCCAAACATATTTACAATGCATGAATCGTCTAGATTTTATGCTACCTCAAAAAAATTTTTTTATTGAAATTGACTTTTTGGGACTTTGTCGATTTCATACCTTTTTGCCTTTCTCAATAGAAAGATATTGCAATTGCTCTGAAAACCGATTTTTTAACGGAGGCCCGGAAGGCCGAGTGGCATATACCATTCGATTCAGTTCGTCGAGTTCGGCAAATGTCTGTGTGTGTATGTATGTGTGTATGTATGTATGTGTGTGTATGTGTGTGTATGTGACCAAAAATGTCACTCATTTTTCTCAGAGATGGCTGAACCGATTTTGACAAACTTAGTCTCAATTGAAAGGTGCAACGTTCCCATAGGCTGCTATTGAATTTCTAATGGATCCGACTTCCGGTTCCGGAATTACAGGGTGATGAGTACGATCACGCAGAAAATGTCGATTTTAAGAAATTCTGCAATGAATGTATAATGGTGAAAATTTTTCCAAAATGTGACCACAACTGCTTCGATTTGTAGTACTAGGTCATTAACAGCCATTCAAAGTCTCTTTGGTCACATTGGCCACCATCATCGGTTCCGGAAGGCCCGGCGGAAGTATCCAAATTCAGAATAACAGTCACATCGGTTTCTCGGAGATGGTTAGACCGAATCAACCAAACTTAGTCTCAAATGAAAGATATTGCGTCCCCGTAAATGGCTATTAAATTTTATCCCCAACCGACTTCCGGTTCCGGAGTTACGGGTTGTGGCGTGCGATCACATAGCAAATTCAAACCGATACTCCGATGGAAGCAAAAAAGGTAAAAATTTCGCTAAAATGTCTCTCAAATAACTTAACTTTGCAGTTATAGGTCCCCGACGGCCAAACAAACTTTCGTTGACTACATTGACCTCCATAGACGGTTCCGGAAGTACCCGGGAAAAGCAGCCATCTTTCATAATAAGCAAACTCATATCAATTTCTCGGAAATGGTTGGGCCGATTTTCACAAACTTAGTCCCAAATGATAGCTATTTTACCCCCTCAGATGTCTGTAAAATTTCGCACGGATCGCTTGTATGGTTCCGGAAATATAGACTGAACCGTTCGGTCACACATGAAATTCCCATATAAGCCGGAACTCAATTTTTTTTCAAAGGGGGGATCCCATGAAATTTCAGAAATCGAATTCGTATTTTTGATGCCAAACATCTTTAAAATGCATGAAACGTCGAGATTTTATGTTATATCGAAAAAAAATTTTTTTATAAAAATCGACTTTTTGGGACTTTGCCGATTTCGCTTTTTTTTCAGTTCAATATTACCGTGGCTGTTTTTTCTTTTTCAAAATTTTAGAACTCGAATAATGATTTATTTTCCTGTATATAGTTGTCATGTGATGTACAATAATAAAATGTAATATGTGCATTTAAAAGCTTTTAATGAATATAAACATCGCACACATTCTCGTGATTCATGATTGAGAAAGGCACAATTGCACCGCTAGGTGGATTAAAATAGGTTTTTCAATGCAATATTACTGTGGCTGTTTTTTCTTTTGCAAAATTTTAGAAATCGAATAATGATTTCTTTTCTTGTATATAGTTGTCATGTCGTGTATAATAAAAATGTAATACATTCATTTGAAAGCTTTTAATGAATATAAACAGCGCAAAAATTCTCGTGTTCATGATTGAGAAAGGCACAATTGCACCGCTAGGTGGATTAAAACAGGTTTTTTTTTTTAATTTGGACCACAATATCAAAAAACCGACTCAAGTTTTCAGTAAAAGGTATGGAACTTACTAGTTTACTTAAAGTTACGTTCATAGAACCGTTGACATAAACATTACAAGGGTACCTAAAGTAAGTTTTTTTGAGCATCCAGTTTTTTTCCAGTTTTTTTCATGAAAGCTCAAGTTTATTTGAAAAAAATGTTGACAACGCTGGTGCACACAATTCCTTTCGCGAGTTACTTCGCGCACTTTTTCACCAACTAGGCTGGCATCATTGGACCAATAGTAGGGTGACCATATCAGATGAGTAAAAAACCAGGACAGTCGAAAGGGTACTGCATCCCCCCATCGCCTCTCAATCGACATTGCCTTTTCCGCATGTTTTCGGCAGTTAAAAAGTTCTGGGGTCTGGCAGGCAGAGCTTCGATAGTAAAAAAGTTCTGGGAGGCTGGAAGGAAGAGCTCGTCTTTCATCGGAATTCGATTACCGATAACCTTTTTCGGATTTACACAAAGGCAGTTCTTGCTACACCACCATCAGCAAACGTTTCATGCTGAGATGGTCTGTGCAGGACTGGAGAGGAGTTTTCAGTACTAAAAACACGACATTGACGTAAATCAGAAACATCAACGATCCCAAGTAGCTTCCTTGCGCTATGCCTGGCAATCTACAATGTCAACCATTATCTCTCGATTTGAGAGCTGCAAAACCTACCATTGTTACCAAAAATATCTCCGTTTAAACGATTGTTATATGAAAACTGGCAGATAGTTTGGAGTAAATAATATCAGTTTGAGCCCGAGTTTGAAAAAATTGACATCCCTGCGTGAACTTGAAAGAAAACAAAATTCAATGCATGCCCGTCGCGATGAATGAAATGTTTCTCTCATCAAACAGAATTTGTGGGATTATTGAGCAAATGTGCACCAGATATAGATTATGCAGTTCACTTATGCTCGAAAATGTAGAAGAAGCCAGTTTCTGCCTACAAACTGTCCACATAAAAACAAATAAATGCTTTCGTTGGTGAAGGAATTTATATTTCTTCTGCACTTAAGCATTCCATTCTGCATGAAGTTTCAGTCAGTTGGGAATGTAATGAATCAGGGAGGGAATTTTGGTTTCGGTAAATACAAGCAGAAATAAGTAACTGATTTTGAAATTTCGCAGCACTGGTTTGAGCCCGACATTCCATACTCCCTGTTATGTAGGATGCTAGACTCGGCGGTTAGTCGCTGTTCAGTCTCCAGGCGTGAAGGCATGGTAATCGTTCATTAGCTATTTCATTTATTTGACACGCCTCAATGCATTACCTAAGCCGTGGGTCTTATAATATTATCAATGTGTAAATAAAAATAAATAAATCGAATTTTAAAGTATATCCATCGGATCTTGTGTACGCGTGTGTTACTTTGCGCAAAGATCTTATTTCTTGTTGAAGATTGGGGTACTGTACTTCATAGCCTCTTGTTGCTTGTGGATCACTTAGTCCGCTTTCTCTCGGTTTATCGTTTTCATTGCTATCCTCGCTGTTAATGTTGTATGGGCTCTCACGATTACCTGGTTTGAGTTGTTTGTGGGGCCTATGGGCCACGATCGCGTATTCGTGTTCTTTGTTATTTACTTTATTATCAGTGGTGCTGGCAGTTGATTGGGAAGTAGTAGGCGCATCACAATGATCGTTCACGCTGTGCGTTGGTTCTGTATTCGTTGCTGCAACTCCGGTGGTTTGTGATTTAGTTGATGTTGATGAAGGGCTGTGTGATGGGTATGCTTGCAGTTGATATTGCTTCGTTAGAGGTTTGTGTACGTGGTTTCTCGTAGTGTGTCTTCTTGTGTAACAACGTAAGGCACGCAGGAGTCTGTCCTTCATACGTGCACAGCGTGATTTGAGATTTGGTCATGCGTTTTGCTTAGAATTGAATGTTCAGATATGAAGGCATACGTTCTGTCACTCGTATTCTCACGCAACAAACACCGTTGGAAATATCTAGAAAAAATTTCTCCAGGTTTCAAACTTAAAGGACGTATTGCGTATTCCGACATGATGGTTGTAATAAATTTATAAATTTATTAATAGTAAGTGTAGATCGTGCAGACGCATATCAATCTTATCATTGTCAATATAAACGGGTACCTTGGTCCTAACATTATCATGCTCAACGACGTATTGCATGTTGTCTTCCATAGCGTAGCTTTCCGTTATGGCCAAAGTTTTAAACGTTATCAGTAACGAGTATGGGCTTGTATAACGACGACTTCCGATGGTTTAAACTACATTTGAAAATTTGCTGTTCAATTTTGCTGTTGAGTTTCAAACATCTTGAAATGACTGATCGGTATCGCACCAATGAAAGTAACGGTGCTTTATTGTTCACACTGGCTTGGGACGAATTTTATTATTCGACTGCTTTTCTTGTTTATAGTACTGGCACGGTACATATAGACAGCAGACTTTAGGTAGAAACGTTCGTTTGATTCACTGCACTGTTAACAAGCAGAGCGATTGATTAAGTACTGGTATCGACCCTATATTAATTGCATGATCCCCAGCTCGAGAGAGCGCTCAATGAAATTATTCTACGATAGTTGCTATTTTGCTTTTTATGTAATGGATTTCCAGTAAGACGAAAAAAAGCCATTGACTCAGTAGAAGCAGAAACACCAAAACGCGGATGTGTCTTTTGAAAGGTACCAAAGGGAATTCTTCGGGTCCCGGATTGAAAGACGATTTAAGCCGAGAAGAAGAGCTGGTAACGATTGTTTCATCGATATTGACGAGGCACTCTTAAGATTAAAAAAAACATCGGAAGGTACAATTGGGAGATTCGACTGTATTAAGTTTTTGTCTCACATTCCGATTGAGAATATGCAGTTATAGTTGTGGTCGGTCGTAACTGCGATCTGGAGCATAGTGAAAATCGAAGACTGAATAAATAGAAATATATTAGGCTTACAGTATAAAAACCAGGACAAATCAAGCATTTTCCTCGACTTCCCAGGACACCAGGACAGTCAATGCAAAACCAGGACATGTCCTGGGAAACCAGGACGTATGGTCACCCTACAATAGTGCACTCGCGTCGCTTTTTTGGTTTTTACCGGGCCTTTGCTCGCGGAACACTACACTGGGATCCTAAACCGTACCGAAAAATAACGGGTGGAACGCACTACGGGATTTCGCTGCCGCTCGACTTCAATACTCGGACCTGATTTTCTTAATTGATCCCGTTTTCGACGCGGGAAGCCCTTTTTATTTCCCCGTGCCTCCGGAAACCATCTCCACTCTCGATCGATGACCTCTTCTTTTATATAGCGTAGCAAAGGAAAACATTATTTACAAACATGCATTGTCCGATAAAAAGTTTATTTGAATTTTTAGATCGGATTGGTTGCATGCATAACCTTTACATTGTATAATTTTACTTTTCACCAAATAAACAAATGAACAAAAAATGTAAATAAACTATCTGACACATAATATAAATGATTGCGTAAATAAATAAATAAATAAATAAATAAATAAATAAATAAATAAATAAATAAATAAATAAATAAATAAATAAATAAATAAATAAATAAATAAATAAATAAATAAATAAATAAATAAATAAATAAATAAACAAATAAATAAATACATAAATATATGAATAAATACTGACGGGCAGCAACCGAAGACTATTAACATGAAATAAACACTGACAATATTTACAAAATAACAAAATTTCTAGGGGTCTATGTTAAGCTGGCCCAGTGACCACGTATTTATTGTGACCAACGAAACACTGGTCACAAGCTACGCGAATAACTTACAGATACCACCAGATCACATTATCGTATCATTCGGCGTTGTATCGTTGTTTGCCAACATTCCAAAACGGTTGGTGATACATGACATCATAATGATGTGGGACGAGATCAAACTATGCACACACATAAATCTAGATTTATTCCTTGAAATTGTGGAATTTTGTATGGATAGCAGCTATTTTCAATTCAAAGGACAGTTCTACCATCAGAAGTTCGGCACAACTATGGGCAGCCCATTGTCACCAATACTTGCTGACATCATTATGGAACGATTTGTCGCCATCATTCCCGCAAAACATAGTATGTAGACGATCTTTTCATGATATTACACAAAGATCGAATTCAATCCACCCTGGACCCCAATATAATACACACCTCAAATTCACGTACGAGACTGAACAGGATCGGAAGCTCCCCCACCTTGACCTACTGGTTATAAGAATGGATGACAGTAGTTTAAAAACTGATTGGTATTCAAAACCGGTGTCGTCCGGCAGACTTTTGAATTATCATTCGTTCCATGCACTAGACCAAAAACATGGAGTCGCTACAAACTTTATTGATCGTGTTCGTACATTTTGCACTAACAAGAACAGTTCGGAACAACGTTCAATTATTTTTCAACATCTCAGACTTAACGACTATCCAAAACATCCGATCAATCGGTTACTTCACCAAACATCACCTACACAGCTATCACAGGCAACTGTAGAACCAGCTGAACAAACACTATATCGCTCTCTGCCATTCATTAATGAATTAACACCATCCATACGGAAAATACTACGTAAGAACGTGCCGAATATAAAGATATCCACCCGCAACAGCAACACGGTTAAAATATTATACGGTAATCCCAAGGACCCTGTACACTAAATGCAAAAGAGCAAGGTGATTTACCGAATATCTTGCTCGGACTGCCCAAACAAATATGTGGGAATGACCGTAAACCAACTCCAAACAGGAATGTATGGCCACCAGACACAGATCAACCAACTTGAGCAGAAACTAGCAGCTCGTTACCAATACACAGACCCGGAAATACAAGAGTTAAAGGAAAAAAACGGCTCTCACACCGCTTCAATCTGAAAAAAACCAGACCACAGCTTCAAAACTTCCAATCTCCCGATCCTCGAAATGTGTCACATCACAACAACTCAACACACCGTCAACCGCCACACAGATACCGGGATTGAACTCTACTTATGCCAATTTACTATCGCATGTGAAAAAGTTGAGGGAAAAAAGCTCTCTCCGTACCGATCAAACTACCACTCCAACCCAAAATTCTCAAAAACTATCAGATAGGAGCACAGTCCAAACGTAGTAGTCTCATATAGGTGAACAACTACCATTACCGTCACATAAGTTTTAGTGATATATTCGACAAAACTGCCCCTTTTTGGTACAGAAAAACCCGATTTCACACGATCTGAATGTATATTTTTCGCTATAAGCAGTTCTTCAACCCTTTCGAACCTAGTCAAGTAAGATATGCTTTGAACGATGTTTAATATTTTGTATTTCTGTTTTGTTTTATGTCAACTGGTGTAAAAGTCCTTAATTATTAGTTAGCTAAATAAATAAAATTTTCTCATGCCCTGATGATGATCCAACAGTGGGATCGAAACGTAGGCGAAGATCACACAGTAATCGACGCAATCGCATTATCGACTGAAAAGCCATATCATATCCGTATATTTCCAACAGTCGCTACGCACCTCTATTCCATCGAACAGAAGGAGATTATGTTGGTTTGTTGAATACTAATATAAGTTTCTGTTGATGGTTTGATACTGGGGGCAAACTGGGAAACGTGAAACGGGATTTTCATTTTACTTATTTTGTTTGCGAATTTCACTGCTCTACAAGTGAAATGTAATATCCTGGTCCTACATTTGTTGTCGGTTATTATCATACGTGACAATTGCAGAGTTATTGCGAAGAAACCTGGTTGTTTAAGGTTTGAAAATATTATTTTTAAAGTTCATTCGCCTGAACTCTCTAATGCTGACATTCCACGCGCAAATGCCTTTCTACTGGCTTTCAACTGTGGAGTGAGTTTAGCTTCCAGTGAGTCCAAATAGTATTTGTTATCCGATTTTGCATTTATTTTTTTTATTTGTGCATGCCAAGATTTAAAGTGTCCTATTTCTAAAATACAGTAGCTAGACGAATGCCTTTTTGATCCCACCATACATATGTGTACTGAAATATTCAATAATATGAGTAGTAAAGGTAGTACTATCCACTTGAAAAATAACTACCTACTGCAAACTTGGGAACAAACCTAGAAGTTGAATTTTGCTACACACGTGTCTCGGGTGGATATATGTATATATATATATATATATATATATATATATATATATATATATATATATATATATATATATATATATATATATATATATATATATATATATATATATATATATATATATATATATATATATATATATAATTCCAATTTTTATAACGAGACACGATAGCCTTTGAAATACTCTACAACTTCGTAGAACATCAGATTGCACTATCTCTTACCATTCTATAGATAGGCGAATTACCTTGAATTAATTTTGCTCACTGGCACCATCATGTGGTAGAATTTTGCATTTTCCAAATGAAAGAATAAAGTATTTTTTGCTACTCTACAACTTTGTAGAACATCTAAATGCTCCATCTCTTAGCGTTGTACAGATAGGAGCATTCCCTTTAAATTGCTTGGCTCATTACCGCCACCATGCGAAAAAATCCTGAAACTTTCCACTGAAACCAAAAAGTCCTTTTATTTCTCTACAACTTTGTGGAACATCATAACTTTCTATCTCTCGTCGTTTCAGAGATATATGAGTTTTTCCTAACCTTGCCCCACCTTTGCATGTGGGTCACATATATGAGATAAGCGGAGTACGCCCTTTGCGTATGTTAAGCAGCAGTATCCAACTTTAAACGTTAATAACTCTTTAACGGTTGGTTGGATTGTCTTGCAGTCTTCGACAAACTTGTTCGGCATATCTTCAAAAGCTTAATTTCTCCCTAGGACCGTGTTCGGAAGATTACAGCGACCTCTAGGGGCGATAATGTGAACTGTGAGTGTTTCCCCATACATTTTGGCCAAAAATCCCATACAAACTTTAAACTCGTTGGGGGAGGGGTTAGGGTTAACCGATTTCGCTCAAATTTGGACAGTGTCATTTTTTCATGATTTGGAACTACGCTAGGGGGTGTAGATTAGTAATTTCAAAAATGGTCGTTTTATTGTCACCCTAATGGGCATCTTATATAACCGTTTCAAGTATAAAGTACAGTGGTATTGACTAACTTTGTGCTTCGGTTGACTTCATGAAAAGCAAACCGAAAAAAGCAACATTTTCCAAACACATTAGGTACGTTCTTAAATCCACCAGCAACTCATCGGTATTTTGATGACTTTTTGTTGCGGGAGAGTAAAGCGACGCGCTGTGACACCAGTGTGCAACATAAACAAAGCTTGATTATGTTGCGCGAGAGAGAGAGAGAGAGAGAGAGAGAGAGAGAGAGAGAGAGAGAGAGAGAGAGAGAGATCATCACATCAGACAGCTCAACAATCCCCCATACGGTGAGGGCCGATGATTTGGTCAACAAACGGCATCGAGAGGAAAGAGACTTTTATCGTACACATACCAATACACCAGTTATTTTGCATGCACTAGTATTGAATTGCTGGTGAATAAGTTTCACTTCTGTGATTAGCACTGCGTGTCAGTCGAGTGAGCAGTTTAGAAACTGATTGGACTTGTGCCTGTCGTTTTTGCCTATTTTCTTCTTGGGCAACTTATGCACATCTTATGTACATTTTAGTTAATAAATTGCTTATCCTAAACACTAGTTGCGCACGCTGAAAATAGGAGAAAAAACAAAGAACAAGTTCACTATCTCGCTTTTCAATTGCAATCAGAATTCCTTGCTTTATGGACTATACTTTAAACGCATTTTTTCAGCTTCCTACGACTAATTATATAGCTATTTGGGTGTTTTTCGTGTTGGGTCTACTAAAAAGGTCTATATGTATTCGTCTCGATGCTTCAGGCATTATTTGAAATGAAACCAAAATTGTTATTAGCATTTATAATTTAAGTTTGATTCGGTGGTAAGTAGTTCCTTCAAAATCGTTCGTGCTTTTGAAGATTCAACATTTGAATATCTCATCTTCAATTCGGTATTTTCCGCACAGCTGAACGGTCAGTTAATTTTTTCAGTTGATAGCTCAGCAACGTGGCTCCAATTTACTGATTTTCAATGATAAATTTTCAGAGTTTCAGCAAAACAACCGTCACTTGTACTGAGATTTTGGTTAGCTGAGTGCTCGGCTGCGTAAAACTTGGTAAAAAGTGGCGGAAAAACTGAGAGTCGGTAGAACAAAATTAATGGTGTAGCTTCAAATCTGCTTAATTCGTTGACGTTGGAAAATGTCTGTATATGTATAGCACCCAAGCCTAAACAAACAGCCATATTATAGCCATATACTTGCTTCTGTATACCAATCACTTAAGGGACCATAGATGTTTTTCTACGTTTTCTGTCTCATCTTAAAAAAAATCATCGAACACGAGAATGTAAAATATATTGAGGTCTCTTGCGTAATTAAAAACACACTTTAATGTTTAAATACAATATTTAGCGACAAATGCAAAAACTGCTTTACTGCCCCTCTTCGGTGCCTTGAAGTTGTTGTGGCAAAACAGATGAACAGCGTAATAATTGCAATGCGAATTTTGAAAATACTATAGAGAGTCCACAGAGTTCCAAAACAAAGAATAAGCCAGCGGTCACTGCTTGATGAATGTAAAATTCACAAATTTTACATTGAATGCGGTGTTGTTTTTGTCGAAAGTAATTTTTTAACTTTAATTGGAACGAATTGGACCTTGAAATCGAGTTTGTGTAAAATGTGCAAATCCTAGAACTTATATGGACCTTAATCCAGTCACCAGTATATATTAACTAGCTGTAACCCGGTGCGCTTCGCTACACCCATCAGGACTAAACGAAATATTTTAAAAATACTAAAAATAACAAATATTTTTGCTCGCGGATAGACAATGTTCTTAGTTTGACCACCTGGAGAACAATTAAATTAATTGCTCTGTTTTTCTACACACAATCGTTTGAAATCCCTTGATATCATTCGAATTCGAGGTAGCAGTACATCTTCTCCTTTATATTTTCTAGTTACAATGGTCGCTTAAATGAAATTTTTAACCAAAGCACAGTTGTGGTGGATCGATGTTGCGCAGCAACTAATATAATAGGCACACAAAGTTTCAATTGCAACACATGCGGTGCACAGTGTTGCAAAACGACATTTTCACGATCAAAATTCAATAAATTCTGAACCATTGGTTTTGGAGAATGGATTTTTTCGAAGAAGTTTCTGGATATAAATAGATGCATCTTTTGATATAATGATTAATCCCCTAAAAGTGAGATCGAACATTTATTTCCCCAAATAATTTAGCTAGAAGCTCACTGTCTTCAGTAAAGTTCTGGAAAATATTATTGTGAAAATCTTTTTTGAAGATATGTACTTAAGCTCTATATAGTAACAGTAGCGAGATATGTAAGTTTGCTTGGGATAGACCCCTTCAAAACAGTTTTTCGAATATAACTTTTTACGATTACTTTTTATTATTAAAAAAAGTGTCGTCTGCAAAGTTGTTAAAAGCGATAAAATAAATGTGTATTTGTGTATTTATTTGTATTTATAACAACGATGAATCCGTAGCATTCGAAACAACAAAGTTATTGTCAATTTTCGAATGTTTTTTTTTATCAATTTACACCTTAAGCAACTTCCTTAATCGCAAAAATTCGTAGAAAGAACTTTATTCTTTCGAATTAATATAAAAACCTTCATCTGACGGAGACTGCTGCATAGGTAACGTATCAAACCATTACTCCTGAAAGCATGGTGGATCGACTGAATTAAATAATTCAACACGATAATCCATAGATTTATATGTGTAACAGAATTACCATCGATTTTATTTTGGATGGAGTAGTGTATGAAGTTGAAGTCAATATACGCAATCGATGAATTCTTCAACAGATTGTATTATTTTACAAAATCATGTGGAAAAGTGGTGCAAGTTATTGTTGCATCGATTAACATTTTCCCAACCCATATATCTAACTTTTTTTGGCGAATTAACCTGCGAAGGTGACTATAAGAATCATTCAATAAAAGTATGCACATATAGTGAAAAGTTCTGTTTTCGAAACATATTTCCAATGATACGAAGACATAACGGAGTGTTGGTGGACGTGGGTAAAGTTAATTCATAAAAAATGGCACATTTGAAAAAATATTTTGGCGATACAGAGAGTGTTAGTATATTCAGTCACTTTCCATATAATCACTGCACAATTGAACATTTCTTCAAATACCATAGCAGAATACTGAAAATTGAGCCAGAGACAGAGAATCTCTGGAGGTATCTCGCTGAAAACTTGCTCTGTGGTGTACATCATAAATCAAAATATATTGGACCAATCGTTTTCAAGGTTTGCACAGTTCTTCTACATATCCCCAGGTATTGATCGAAGCTTTTATTTATTTCTTGATATTTGAATTTTTCATAGCATTCTGCAGCTAAAAATGCAATTTTCGCTAAAAAAATCATGAAACTTATTTTTGTGAACAAAGTTTTGATGACAATTTGGTTCAGTAGATTTAGAGTTATGCTGTACATTGCATTTATTCGAGGTGTCTCCTGAAGATTTTCAATATTTTGCGGTGAACATTAAGGAAAATATTGCTTAAATGTTGCATTATTGTCTGAATAGACTAACACTCTCGGTATCGCCAATTTTTTTTTGAGCGCGATATTTTTTTCAACAATAATCGTACCCCCTTAAGCAGAAACTGATTTCATCAGTAGGTGTCGACTAACGGATAAAATTTGACGAAGATCGCGCACCACGCCACCAAATATTCGATTAGTTCCTTTTATGAATCATCGTGAATTCGTCCGATATAAGTGTTGCATTCTTTCAGCATTTTGCTTACATCCGAATTTTGATTGATATTGTAAGTAACGTTTTCCGCAAGCGCAAGATTTAGTGGCTGTTTTAGGGCAGAGCTGTTCGTCTATAATCCAGCAATGTTGATTTAACTTCAGATGAAGTGATCGCAAGTGCAATTTTCATTTTAATTTTCAATTTAATTTTCGACAAATTCATGCAATTCATCAGTATTATATTGTCATTCGCGTAATAGATCTCTATCAAATAAATTGTGCTGGTATACATACATGCAACAAAATTTTAGATTTTTGAAGTAATCCTTCCTTCTCCTTCAGATTCCGAAACCAACAATCATGTCCACCGTCTTGGTGGAAGAAATACTTATGCGAAATCATATATAATATATATAACTAAAAAAAGTTCTTCAGTGCACCCCCCCCCCCCTCTCTTTCCTCGGCTTAGGTACTTCTCACCCTCCCCATCGTACACAAAAACCACCCCATGACCATCTCCTTAGTGGAAGGAATACTTATGTCAAAATTGAATTCATCGCTAATAATCACATTGAATGAATAGATTGAATGAATAGATAAGGATTACTTCAGAACCCTCTTCCCCCCCCCCCCCCCCTCCCTCCTTTCTTGGTCCACTCCCATCATCCATTGGCTCAGTAGGAGAAATACATATGTCAAATACTAATAAATATGGAGATATAAATAATTCTTTGCCTAAAAAACAACCCCCCCCCCCCCTTAAGCTCAGTGTACCCCCCCATCCAAAAAAAACCATACCATGAACATCTTCTTAGGGGAAAGAATACGTATGCCAAATTTCATCAAGATCGGACTTGTAGTTTAGAAGTAGTTAGCGGACATACATACAAACATACATTGATTTTTATATATATAGAAGATAGATGTCAGTAAATCTACTAAAAATGCTTTCGAAAAAAAACTCTGAGTTTTATCACTGGATTCATGAATTTATCAGTTATGCAGATGCTCTGGATCTCCCAGGAGATTCGGATGTAGCTACGAAAGTGAATATTTGAGTGAAAGTTTCAATCTTATTTTAGTTCTGATTTTCTACATGCTTTAAAAATTATTACAAAGGTTTTGAATCAGTTTTATTGATTGACCACATTATCTTTGTACAGTATTATTGAGGCCACACATGATCCATTTCGGCACCGATTCCTGTTGGCCAACCGAATCAAAGACAGTAATATTTACCAAGCTCTGAATTTCTAACTAACAATTTTGTTTCAAAAACATTTAAATATGGCTTAAAATAATTTCGAAACCATTCGTTACAAAAATGTTACACCTAACGAAGGCTAACTTTTTCTCGTTGTTTCACTTCATATAGTTCCGTAATAGATAGGGGAAAGTGGTCGGTTGTCGACAATTGATTCGTAGGTTCTGTGCTACAACAATATTTGTTGAACAAGTGAAAACTTGCTTAAATTTTTTTGATCATTTGCTTAGTGTTATAGAAAGAAGCAGATCGATCGAAAAAGTATGCCCATAGAATATTTACGAAGTGAATTAATTTTATATTGTGGTTCAAAAATTGAATTCACCGAAATGTTCGCCACAATTGTTTTTATTCTGTTTTTAAAAAGGTTACTAAATCGGTTGTGCACCACATTTCTGTGGCAAATGCTTAATTCTCTCTAACCTAATAAATATGGGCATTTTCGGAACAGGCTTTACGAGTAGATACCAGAGATCAATTTTGGACGCAGTTCTGAAATCCAAGATGGCAACTTCCGGTGAACCGTTTTTGATAATTTACATGGGAAAAGCCCATGGGTCGTGTTTTCATCGCTGGGTAGCACTGTATACACCAAATTGTCACGAACAGAGAGCCAAGGGGGCATTCATAAACCACGTAGACCAAAATTTGAGAATTTGATTGAATTGCTTGAAAATATCCCATCACGGTATTACACCTAAATGAGAGTTACAGGAGCACGTCTTACCTGTGAGGCGATCGTAAGCACAAAGATGGCCGGTCCAGGTTGCTGCGATCAATGAGCCCTTTGGCTCGTCGTTGCTAACGCTGGTGAGCGTATACGAGCAATGATTTAACGGCTCAAAAAAAACGTTTTGCTCAAGGCATTTAGCTGAATACAACGCGGTAGTCCCGATCTGACACGTCAAGCTTTGTAGTGGTAATATTTTATGCTGGCGGCCATTTTGTTTTAGTCTTATGATTGATTATATGCAATTATGCGATGTCATTATGCTAGAACAAAAGGAAAACTATTTGTTTTGTGATTTGAATATAATGTGGTTGTCCCGAGCCGTCATGCCTAGTTTTCATTGCGGCAAGGTGTTTTTTGCTGATATTTATGCGCGAGCGTTTTTATTCAATTGCGATGTGGCGTACTATAAGGGGCCGTTCATATGCCACGTGGACAAAAAACCTTTTTTTCTGACCCTCTCGTGGACAAGTGTGGACAATTCCTAAACCCCTCCCTACGGTGTCCATGTGGACTTTCAAAAAAAAAAATAGGTAGTTTCATAAAAATGGGATTTAGAAAATTTTCCCATGTGGAAGACTAATATGAAGCAACCTTATGAAAATCGTTCAAATCTCAACGACTTATGATATTTTATATTTACATTTCAAAGATTCATCACAAAATTTGAAATAACCTTTGAATTCTTGAATTGGTTCGTAATTTCAACCTCTAGATATGAAATCCAAAATTAATGTGATTAGACTATGTTTCAGGCATCAAGTGATTTAGATAAAAAAAATCTGATTCTTTTTCGTGCGAGTTCTTATGATTCATAGATGTTTTCAATTTTCACACGTGATGCACACGCACATACTATGCTGTTATAAGCACTTGGACTATTTAAAAATTTTGAAAAATTTGAATGTAACCGCTCACACCAATGACAATACAAAATTGTTTCATTTTTTTTATAAAAGACAAACATATGATGACGTGGACTCATACCCCCACCCCTATCCCAATGGACAAGCATGGACTTTCTTGTGACTTCAACCCTTTCCTAAATTGTCCACGTGGTATAGGAATGGCCCCTAAGGTGATTTTTGCGAAATATAATAATATATGCATGCGGCTGTTGAGTTTTTTCTTTGTAGGCTACAAAGCAGCCATTTTTCATGACAGGCGGCCAAGCAACAATTTTGCTAGTATGAAAAGGCACGTGGTTTACACGCTTTCACAATTCTTTTTTTCTTTTGAGTTGCCATATTGTCTTTAGGAACCCTTCAGATCACACGCTTTCACTCTTTCCTTATTTTGGTTACTGCATGGGGGATTCTAACTGGATTCTTTTTACCATAACCGGCAGGATCGCCAATGTAAGAATTTGATTTTGCCAATGCTCAATCTACTATTAAATTTATTCTACATCATTTTCACATAAATTTGTTCAAACTTTTTCTAGGTTATCCACGATACACAAAACTCTCACCGAGATACACGCTTGTTTGGAATTATTATATTTTTTTATTTGTGATCATTTATCATTATTCTCTAAAATGTGGTGGGGGAGCCTCCTTCCCTCTGGCTACGTGCCAGCGTGGACTTCAATCTGATTTGTCCTAATTTTTTGCGTAGATTTCGCAATTAACACGTTTTTTTTAAATATTCTAAGTCCTTTTAAATGCAAAAGACTTAGAAGATTTTCGGAGAGCTGGAAGAGACGGGTCTGGAAGACTCCTTATGGCCCCACCTCAACAATATGGATATTTTCGGAATGGTCTTGAAGTAGGTACCAGAAATTGATTTTTGACGCTATTTTTAAATCTAAGATGGCGACTTCCAGCTTAGCGAAATTCGCTATAACCCAATCAATATGGGTAGTACAAATAGCTTTAATTAAACAGTTGAATTTACTTGAATTTTAGCAATGTGTTTAATTTGAATCAATTAAAACCCCCAACTCACCTTACATACATCTCTTTCTTCTCTCACTTCCATTCTTACCGCACTCTTCTGGATGAACACATAAAAATATTTTACATTTCGCTGGTTTATGATTAGATCTTATATTCGAGGATGTTTTGGATGATCGCCCAGATTATTCATTCGGGAATTTCGGTTAATCGGAAATCTCCATCTTGGATTTCAAAATGGCTTCAAAAATCAATTTTTCGAAACGGGATTTTCATTTTACTTATTTTGTTTGCGAATTTCACTGCTCTACAAGTGAAATGTAATATCCTGGTACTACATTTGTAGTCGGTTATTATCATACGTGACAATTGCAGAGTTATTGCGAAGAAACCTGGTTGTTTAAGGTTTGAAAATATTATTTTTAAAGTTCATTCGCCTGAACTCTCTAATGCTGACATTCCACGCGCAAATGCCCTTCTACTGGTTTTCAACCGTGGAGTGAGTTTAGCTTCCAATGAGTCCAAATAGTATTTGTTATCCGATTTTGCATTTATTTTTTTATTTGTGCATGCCAAGATTTAAAGTGTCCTATTTCTAAAATCCAGTAGCTAGACGAATGCCTTTTGATCCCACTATATGTGTACTGAAATATTCAATAATGTGAGTAGTAAAGGTAGTACTATCCACTTGAAAAATAACTACCCACTGCAAACTGGAGAACAAACCTAGAAGTTGAATTTTGCTACACATGTGTCTCGGGCGGATATATATATATATATATATATATATATATATATATATATATATATATATATATATATATATATATATATATATATATATATATATATATATATATATATATATATATATATATATATATATATATATATATATATATATATATATATATATATATATATATATATATATTAGACCTCTCCACATTTTGAAAAAGTTTTGAAATATACATGGGTCAGCTCAAATTTTTGTTCTAGGTGTGAATTTAAGAACTTTTACCAAAAATGGCTTAATTTGGACATGATTTAGAGGTGTCTCCAATCAAAAATCGTGTTTTTGCTATGTATCCATAGGAAGATCACTTAAATTCTGATTTAATAGGCCCTACATGCCCACATATCATCAAAGGTTGTTCCTTAGACATATCTTAACATGTTTTAACAGGTGAATATAGCTCTAATCGCAATAGAAAATTTGTTAATTGGATTTTTATATAGAAAAGAATACCAAAACCAAAAGAAATTACTACTAATTTTCTTTGGTTTTGATAATTCAATTGTTGTTTTGCTCGTGTTGCTGTGTTATTTCGCTGCTCCGCCATAAACGCTAAATATCGATGAATTTGGTCCCGAACAACAGTTATTTTTACATAAAATCGTGGATAACCATCGTGGATATATCTATTCGTTGTTTGCAGTTCCGTAAAGCCTACACTATCGATACAGTGAAGATTTTTTACGCTCGATTTTCCCTTCGAATCAACGGCAACTTCTTCCATTGTTTTCGCGCTTTGCACTGCAATGCTGGCAAAAACTACTGTCTGTCATTATCAAATCATTGAAAGGATGGAGCTCTCATGCGGGAAGTGTAGCCTTGCTGTTGAGAAGGCTGGATCGGTTATTTGTGATGGATTTTGTGCCGGCTGGCGTGTGTTCCATAAGGATTGCACCGGTCTAACTGATAATGAACTCAACGCTTGTACGAACTCAAACGTTTTCTGGATGTGTGAAAGATGCGTTGACGTGCTGGAAAACGCAAGATTCCGCAGTACAGTAAGTTCGCTTGTAGCCGCACATACACTTCGTGAAAAAGAACGCGACGAGAAAATTGAAAGTTTGACCACCAGCATCAATGTGTTGAACTCTTCAGTGAGTAGTTTGATTGAATTTGCAAAAACTAGTCAACCAACCGAAATCATTGCAAACTTTTCAACGCCAGAAATAATCGCCCCTCTTTCATCGACGAGAACAGAAGCATCTCTGCCTGACCATACGAATCATGATAATAGCTTCAAGCTATTTTTGTCTAATATTGGAAGCGATGTAAGTGAAGAGCAGGTATCCGACCTAGTAATTGCATGCTTGAAATCGGAAACCCCAGTTATTGTAAAGAAGCTTGTTCCTGTTTGGCAGGACACATCGACCCTTGACTTTGTTTCTTTTAAAGTCGAGTTGGATGCTACCTTGAAGGAAAAAGCTTTATCTCGAGAAACATGGCCCCGCGGCATTCGGTATCGAGAGTTTCGAAGCAATCATTCCGGACTTCCTTGGACTCCACGGCAGCACGAAGGAACCATGACTGGCATAAGACTTATGTAAAAATTAGGTTTTTAATTTGCTGTATAATGTTTAATGGGTTGTTACTTTTGTATACATTGTTTTTGTTATACTATGTTGTCTACTCTGGATTTGTTTCAATAGCTTTAAGAAATTTCAATAAGACATTGTAAGTCCGTTGAAAAATCAAGAATAAATAAATAAATAAATAAACTCTTCTATATGAAAATACAGATAACAAATTTTCTATTGCAATTAGAGCTATGTTCACCTGTTAGAACATGTTAAGATATGTCTAAGGAACAACCTTTGATGATATGTGGGCATGTAGGGCCTATTAAATCAGAGTTTAGGTGATCTTCCTATGGATACATAGCAAAAACACGATTTTTGATTGGAGACACCTCTAAATCATGTCCAAATTAGGCCATTTTTGGCAAATAATCTTAAATTCACACCTAGAACAAAAATTTGAGCTGACCCATATGTATTTCAAAATTTTTTCAAAATGTGGAGAGGTCTAATATATATATATATATATATATATATATATATATATATATATATATATATATATATATATATATATATATATATATATATATATATATATATATATATATATATATATATATATATATATATATATATATATATATATATATATATATATATATATATATATATATATATATATATATATATATATATATATATATATATATATATATATATATATATATATATATATATATATATAAGCTAAGCCGTAATGCCGAGACTTTATATAAAAAAACTTTTATTCGAAAAACTAATCTAGATTCTACACTGTCACCTTATAAACTAAATATAATAAACTCGTCAATCGCCTTTTATTGGTTGAACCTGCTGAATCGGCGTTCCTCCGGGTGGCGTGATTCCGTCGTTCCCACGTCGGGTGAAACTTGCGTAGCTCATCGCTTATCCTCGCGCGTGCACTGGGCTTGGCCTGGATACCTGTTGTTGCTATGGGCTCTGGTGGATGTGTTGATGTTGGCAGGTGGCGGGAACCGTCGTAACGTCTCCCCCCTAAGTGTCAGGCGTCCTCGGTTGACTTTGTTGATCCGTCGATGAACGTGAATTTGGTTGGGAAAAATGATTTTGCCAAACTAGGTGATTTTTCCTTCTGCTGGTTAACTATTGTTTCCCTTAGATGCTCATCTGTTGGCTCCGGGTTACTTCTTGAGGTGTGTAGAGTGACTGTGTCCTCCTCCTTGGCTGGGTGAGGTTGTTTCCTGTTTTGGTTTTTGTATCTACGAATGCAGAAGATGATTAGTGGTAACGACACAAGAGAGGCCATAAATATTCCTCCAAGTATCTGGGAGCTGGTCATGTGGACTTTAAGGTTTTTGATTTCCTCCAAATTGTTGATATTCATCTGGTGCAACTCTTCCGAGTCCGTCCTTTGCTTGGTTACTATTATCTCTTTGCCGAAGATTGGTGTAAGAATTTCGTACTGTTCGGTCTGTCTGGGGTTACTTTTAAATGTAAAGTTCTGCACTGTAATTGTGCAGTTACCTGTTTCGATTATTGTTGGTGTTGCTATGATGCGTGAGTCGCCGCATGAGTCCTCGATGTAAACTGTCTTGTCTGTGTCGACAAGTATGGTTCCGAGACTAATTTCCTTGATGATTGGTTGGTCTGGCTGATTGTACGTTGAACATCTGGCCTTCTGGTTGGTGAGTATGTTGAAGACGCATTCATCGTTCAGTGGATAGCTATTGTCACAGATAAAACACCTTTCCTTTTGCTCGTAAAACGTGTGTTGATGCTGGGCCACATAGCGAATATTCGTATCGATTCTAGTTCCGTTTGTGTTGATAGGTTCCAGCTGCATCATTCTGTACTGCTTCTGCTCGATTATAGGAATTTTGATGATTATGATGATGTGGTTATTTTGCAAAGAGGCGATTGACTGAACGAATTTATAGATTTCATCCTCAAATTTAATATTAATTTGTTGATTTTCTAAAACTTTCCAAATATACTCTCTGTCATTTAGGCTCAAAATGTTTCTGTTTAAATGATTCGATTTCGAAAAAACTATCTGTTCTTCTAGGTCTTCTAGTGTTTTAATCAATATATCTAGGTTCAAAATGAGGTTAATCTGTTCGAGATCTTTTGTAAGTTTTAAATTGTCTTGATCGATTTGTATTTTGATTGATCTCAATGTTTTCGAAACTTTGTTGACCGTGGATTGTAGTAAATTATTGATTTTGATCTGTTTTGACTGGTTTTCTATAATTTTATTGCTGGTATGTTCCAGTATTTCAAAATTTTGATTAATTAACTCTAGATCTTCCTGATCTGGGTTACCTGCTACAAATTTAATAACTTTCCCTAAAGCGTTTACGAGTCCTCTTTTAAGTCTTCTAGGATAGAAGCCGGTCAGCTTTTCGTGCGCTTTTCTAATTTTAAACTGAAGGGTTTGTTCTAAATGGTCTGTGATATTAAGTTTCGTTGCTAGGGTCTCTATGTAGTTGATGTTTTGCCTGATATCGTCGAGATCAATTTTATGGATAAGTCTCTCGTAACCTACTCTTATCCTAACTGTATCTAGTTTGATTGTAAGTAGCCCATTTTTTGTTGATACGTCATGATAAGTCGTTGCAGTAATCAGTCGTACAAGTCTGAAAAGAGGCCAAGAAAATTACTTCTTAATTCTTTTTTTGTGAATTTTTACTCCGAACGAATCTTTGAAAGTTAGCTCGTTATTTTCTTGTACTCTAGAGATTTTGTAAGGTTCTTTATCTTTTGTAATTCGTTGAGTGACTTTAACGTATACGTCTTTGCCCTGGTCTAGCTGTTTTGGTAATGATTTCCTCTTGTTCTCCTCTTCTACTTGTTTTTTTCTTTTCTCCATCATTACTAAAATAGCCGATTGGATCTTTTGATATTTTTGATATATGTCGTCAGCGTTCGTTTTGTTCTGGTAATTGAAGATTACCTGACGGGGTTTAAAACCTGTAGCAGAATGTATCGTGTTATTGTACAAGTCGACCAAAATGTTTATTCTGTCATTGAGTTCCAAGTCAGTGTGTTTGTGATTCATGGTCCTGAATAATTCGATTAGCGTCGAGTGGAAACGTTCCACTATTCCGTTAGAGTTACTAGAACTCGCGTGGTGTAATTCAATGTTTAGGTCCTGGAGAAAACCGATAAAATCTATTGAAGTGAAACCAGGCTCTTGATCGCAAACTATTACTTCCGGTCTGCCAAAAACTCGAATGTGCTCCGTGATTGCTCTTTTAAGATCAATGATTGTTCTTGTTTCAAGAGGTATCACGTTTGCAAATTTTGAAAACGCGTCGACTACCGTTAGCATTTTTCTGCCTTTGATGAAAAAAATGTCGATATGAATCTTTTGGAAGGGATGATTTGTGTCATTTGTTTTTTGTATTAATTTTGGAGGTTTCCTGTCGTATTTGCATTTCTTGCAGATAAGACAGTTGTTAATGAAAATTTTTAACTTTTTGTCAATTTCCGGGAAAAAATAATCCGAAAGGATTTGTTGTTTATTTTCTTTCGTTCCTCTGTGTGCGTACTCGTGCACCTTCCGCACGATTTCGTCTTGTTCCTCTGGTAACCTGACGTCCTGTAAGAGTTCCTGTGAAATAAAGATCTTGAAGATTTTAGCATGAGAAAAGTGTTTTCTGTACGTTTCTTGGATTAGTTGGGTTAGTGATATGGGGCAATAGATGCAATTAACGCCTTTTGGGTTGAGCTTTCCTTTAAGAATTTTGACAAGAGATTCTTCATTATAGTCCGGTTTACAGATGGTGAATCTGTGATATTTAGGGAAGACTTCTTCGTGAGCTTCGATGTCGCTTCGTGAGATTTTGAAAATTAGTTGGGTTTTGAACATGTTAATCGGTTTTTCAGTTGTCCAGATATAATGGTTGTCGCTAGTGTCTGCTGAGTGCACTGTCTCTCCATCGCTCTCGTTTACATCTTCGTTCTCGTTGTCCTCCACGTTGTTTTGACTATTAGCATTTATATCGGTCGGTTTAAGTCTGGAGAGGGCATCTGCAACGACGTTCTCTCTGCCCGGTTTATAAATGATTTCGAAATCGAATTCACTTAAGTCTAATTTCCACCGTATAATTTTGGGGTTCGCGCAGGTCATGGAATAAATGAGAGGCTGGTGATCTGTGATTAGTTTAAAACGTCTCCCGTAGAGATAGGGGCGGAAATGTTTCACTGCCCATATGATGGCTAAGAGTTCTTTTTCCGTGGTACAGTAATTTTCTTCGGCTTTACTAAGTGTCCTAGATGCGTAGGCGATAGGGCGGTCTTTGCCAATTTGTCCCTGTGATAGGACTGCTCCAATCGCGAAGTCGCTCGCATCTGTTGTAAGGATGAATTCTTTTTCGAAGTCAGGGTAGGCCAGAATGGGGTCCATGGTTAAAAGGGATTTGCATTTTTCGAAGCATTGAATTATTTCTGGGGTGAATGTGAAGTCGGTATCACTTCGCAGTAGTTGTGTAAGAGGTTTTACCATTTTAGCAAAGTCTTTAATAAAGCGGCGGTAGTAGCCGATAGTTCCCAGAAATTGTTTGAGCTCTTTTTCATTCTTCGGGATAGGCCAATTTTTAATCACTTCGATTTTGTCGCTATTTGGTTTGACTCCATTTTCAGTAACGGTGTGTCCTAAGAATTGAACTTCCCGTCTAAAAAAATAACATTTATCCAACTGTATTTTTAGGCACGCTTCTTTCAGCTTTTGAAGTACTCTCTTAATATCTTTAACGTGTTCTTCGAATGAGCTAGAAAAGATTATTATGTCGTCCATGTATACCAGACAACATATTCCAATGAATTCCCGAAGAACGGCGTCCATAACCCTTTGAAATGTCGCAGGGGCGTTCTTAAGGCCAAACGGCATTCTAGTGAATTCGTACTTTCCAGAACTCGCAGAGAAAGCCGTTTTTTCAAAATCATTTTTTTCTAGTTGGATTTGGTGAAATCCGGAGACCAAGTCGATGGTAGAGAAATAGGTTGCTCTACCGAGTTTGTCTAATATTTCCGTGATATCCGGTATTGGATATCTGTCGGAAATGGTTTTCTCATTAAGTTTACGATAGTCGATGACCAATCGAAACTTTTTTACTCCAGATGCGTCGACCTTTTTGGGTACTACCCATACGGGTGACGTATAAGGCGATATGGACTCTTTTATGATCCCGTCCTTAAGCATCTTTTGTATTTGTTTTTACACCTCGCTTTCGAATATTTGCGGGTAGCGATATGATTTTGTGTGAATGGGGATATTGTCTACCGTTCTGATTTTATGTTTAATCCGATGAGTGAATGACAATTTCTCTTCTTCGAAATATAAGGTTTCGGAATTATCGGAGATTATTTTTTCTAAAGCTTCCTTTTCCGATTTGTTTAAAGAATCGTCTTGTATTTTAAATTTGTTTTTCGCGCAAAATTTTGGTCCTTGAGTTTCTAGGAATTCATCATTTTCAAAACTGGTTTCATTGACGTTGATTTCCAGATTAGATTTACTGTGATTTTCCACAGCTACGAAAGCGGAGTTATTTTTACTGTTATAGATACCAGGCAGGATAGAAAAGTCTCCCATGTTTCTCTCTTCCCCTATAATAAAATCTCCTTCGTTCACTGTTTTAATCTTGATGAACTGTACTTTCTGTTCGTTGAGATTAATTTTCTGTGTTTCAGGAAATCGTTTCTTCAATTCAATAGTTTTCCTGCCAATTTTTAATTTATTTTTTCCGGTGTCTAGTTGAGCGTTCAGATCGCGCAGCGATTCATACCCAATCAGTCCGTCAAAGAACTGGTGGAATTTAAAAACATAAAATTTTAATTTTTTCTTTATTGAAAACGGATCAAACGATACGGACTGTTTGATCTCGAAGGTGCCGTTGATGTTGGTTACCTTGAGGCCTTTTTCTTTTTTCGCGTTTTCTAAATTAACATGTTCGGGTGATATGTAATTTTTGTTAGCGCCTGTGTCTATCAAAAATTTCATTTCGCCCTTTGTAGTCGAAATGGTTATGTAAGGAATGAAGTTGTTTATCTCTTTGCCTTTTCGGATCCGGCTATTTGAAAATTTATCTCATCCCCTACGAAATACTCGTCTTCGTCGGACTCAAATTTACATTCAGCGGTTGGGTTTTCTTCTGGTTCTTCGTCTGATTCTTCCGGATATTTGTTCCTTTTCCCTTCATTATTGTTAATTTGCATTTTCGAAATGTGAGTTTTCATAGAAACGTCTTCGTCATTGGTCTTTTTGAACTTGCCAGAACTGGTTTTTTGTTGTCCTGAGTTGAAATTTTGGTTTTTGGTGTTATCATTTTTGTTTTGAAATTTTGGGTTTGGTCCGAAAGAGCTAGAAGAAGATTGCCGATTTTCCATTTTTTGCCGAAAAGAGGCGTTTGAATGGGCAATTGTTATGTCGTGAGCTTCCTCCAAGGACTTTGGTCGGTAACTCCTGACGTACATAGCTAAATTTTCACCGTTCAGCCCATCGATGTACCTGGTGAGGGTCATCAAGCTTATAAGTTTGTTTACAGCTTCGGTGGATTTTTTATAGTCCTCCATCTGCGCGGCAGTTGTTTTAATAGCCGTGTCAATTGCTTTGACTTTTTGGAAATATTCCTGAAGAATTTTCTTACCCTGTCGTATATAGAACAATGATTGGATATGGGACGTTATATCCCGTTTATCCCCGAAAGCATTAAGTAAGATCTCTTTAATTTCGATCCACTCCGATGGATTCCCAGAAGCTATAAGCACTTCCCTTGCTTCGCCAACTATTTTTGATTTTATGACTCTAATGATATGTTTGTATTCGGGTTCGAGTTCGTATTCCTCGAACTGGTCAATTGCCTCTTGTGTGTCCTCTATCCAGGCTAGGGCTTCCTTCCGGTTCCCGTTAAATTGTGGGATGATCTTGATTTGATCGGGAATTTGGAATTTTGTGAATGGGTTATTTGCTCTTTCTCGCAACTCGTTAATTGTTGCGATTAAGCTTGATTGCGTGCTAGTCAGCTGAGCAACCTGTTGTATCAGCTGCTCGGGTGTGATTTCCATTACTTGGAATTGCGCGGATGGCTCGGCCATGGCGTGTTTTGTTTCCTTTGCTTTGCACGCGGGTAGTGGAAATAAAATTATTTGTTTGCACTTTCTGGTGCCGTAGGCGATGCGCGCGTTTAGTTTGATTAATTCGCACTTGTTCGTGGGTTACTTTTTTGTTTCCCCCGCGCACTGATATGCTATGTTCGTTTAATTTGTGCACTTTGGATTAATTACGGGAGAATAATTTTTGAGTTTGATATCCCCTCTCACTCTGAATAATCTCACTGATAAATCACTTTAGCACTAAAAAAATGTGGGTGTGTTTACTTACAGTAGGACAAGCAGCATCCTTCTGGAGTTTCTAAGGTGGTGTAGCAATCCTTCTGGGAGGGGTGGTCCTGTCTGTGGGTCCTTCTTCGCTCTGGATGCACGCAACTCGGATGATATCTTGTCACCGATGGTTTCCCGGTACACCAGTTGTTCGCCCTGAACTTTGCTCGGTTGGGTTTTGTTGTTTCTGAAGCACTTTCCGATACACTACTTCCACAGACTACCTTGACTGCGCCAGCTAAGCCGTAATGCCGAGACTTTATATAAAAAAACTTTTATTCGAAAAACTAATCTAGATTCTACACTGTCACCTTATAAACTAAATATAATAAACTCGTCAATCGCCTTTTATTGGTTGAACCTGCTGAATCGGCGTTCCTCCGGGTGGCGTGATTCCGTCGTTCCCACGTCGGGTGAAACTTGCGTAGCTCATCGCTTATCCTCGCGCGTGCACTGGGCTTGGCCTGGATACCTGTTGTTGCTATGGGCTCTGGTGGATGTGTTGATGTTGGCAGGTGGCGGGAACCGTCGTAACGTATATATATATATATATATATATATATATATATATATATATATATATATATATATATATATATATATATATATATATATATATATATATATATATATATATATATATATATATATATATATATATATATATATATATATATATATATATATATATATATATGTTTGTTGCTGATTTTGATTGATGCCTCACCGGCACGAACCCGGTCTCGAAGCACCAATCACCGTATGAACTACAGCATTGGCCCAAACCCAATGCCGTTCTTTGAGGTGTGATATGTGATTTATGAAATTAAACACATTCTACTTGAGTGTCCAGAAGGGAACTGATTTGATTTTATTTCACATTTATTTACAGAGTTGTTTAAACCTCGAGCTGGTTCCGTCGATTTGCTGATTCAAGCGCTTTTAGCCACTTGCCGTTTCGTCGCCATCTCCATATGATGATGACGACGATGATGATGATGAAGAATGCACCGTCCAGAGAATACGATGCGACGTCGTGTGCGCTGATAGTATTTTGTATGATTACGTCGTCTCCGAACGGCCACATCGTGTAGAATTGCGTACTTCGTTGAAATTAGAGAACTGTTGCAGAGCGATGGCGGCGCGCATACTTTTTATACTCCAAGGCGGATGTTTGTGGTACCCGTTTATGCTGAGAACGGACATTTCGATTGTTTGGAAAACGCTTCGATTAAGCGCTTTTCGTTTGTTTGCTGCAACATTGTCGTGGGGTGGTGCTTTACTTTGTGTCACACCATTTTCTCCCCCCTTTGGAGCGGAGCCGCCCGCTCCAAATCGTATCGTTTCGGCTGGAAGGTGAGAGGTCAGCGTCTAAACTTTGAGAGTTTTCATTAGTGTTAAGAGTTTCATTTTCGTTGATGGAGGGTTCTATTGGCAGGGGGGCCAACAGCCTTACATTTCTTTTGTAGAGATTGGTTCCTACGCGAACTGTACCCACTCGTACAATTCCGTCTTCACCAGCGTGCGTTTTGATGACAATTCCCATGGGCCACTTTGCCACAGGGGTGTTGTCATCACCAATTAAGACGATCTGACCAACTTGCAAATTCGGATGCTGTTTGGTCCACTTAGCTGCACATCTTAAGTGCTGTAGATATTCATTTTTCCATTTCTGCCAGAATTGCAGTGTCTGTGATTGAATGCGTTTCCATCGAATTGATAAGTTTCTTTCATCTGTGGCCTTGTATGGGATTGAATGCGCTGTCTTGGGCCTTCCTATGAGGAAGTGACCTGGGGTTAGTGATTCTGGTGCGTCAGGATCCGATAGGATCGAGTATAGAGGTCGGGAGTTCATTATCGCCGTCACTTGGTAAAATACTGTTTGAAGTTCTAAAATGTTAAAAATTGCTCCTCGTGCTGCTGCCGTGAATAATCGCTTGGCGACCTTTATGTTAGCTTCCCAGAGCCCTCCTAAGTTGGGGCTCCTGGGGGGGATGAATGAGAATCGTATGCCTTGCTCTGCGGCTATTCCTATTAGTTCATTTTGAAATAGTTCGTCGTTATAAATTCTCCTTAGCTCAGCAAGCTCGCGGCTCGCTCCTACAAAGTTGCGCCCGTTATCTGTGTAAATGATTTCGGGCCTACCGCGCAACGATTCAAATCGCATTAGCGCGGCCATGAATGCGTTGGTCGATTGATTTTCGACCACTTCGATGTGGGTTGCTTTCGTTGAGAAGCATACGAAAATGCATGCGTATGCTATTATTCTTGATTTGGCTCGCTTACTTGGTAGTACTTCGAATGGCCCACACAGATCGACGCCTGTATGGGTGAAAGCGGGTGATGGGTTCACCCTAGGCCTGGGCAATTGGCCTATCCTTTGTTGTAGTTGGCGCGGTCTTGCCCGCGCGCATAAGATGCATTTGTGTACGACTGCTCTGGCCGTCTTTCGTAGATTGCGTATCCAATAGTTGCGCTGGAATTCTGCTATTAAGGTTTCAAACCCAGCGTGCAGGGTTTGTCGATGAATGTGTTCTAGGATTATTTTCGTGAAGAAGTGCTCCCGTGGGATCCACGTGAGGCATCGTTGAGATTGTGGCAAATCAGCTAAACTGATCCTGCCCATGATTTTGATTAGCCCATCCTCTATGACAGGACTTAGACTTTGGAGAGGGCCTTGCTTGGTAGGCGCTCCATTTTCTTGCATGTTACATAATTCGATTGGATGGCAGGTAAACTGCATATGCTTGATTAGTAGCTTCGTTCCGGCTTCTAATTCGTTGAGTGTGATTGGGCCTGAGACTAATTCTTTATTGATTCCTCGGCGCTTAGCTGCCGTCGATTTAGATAGAAAATTGTTCATTGCTCGGTTAAGTAGGGCGAAATGCCGTCGTGTTTTCTTGAAGGAGTTATGGTGTGGGTAACTTTGGATTAAATCCTCGGTTTCGATTTTCTTAGTTGCTTCATGTTGTGTTTCTGCACTCGTCTGTTCTAGTTCGATTACGTACAATTGCGAAATGTGTTCAGGTTGGAGTGCGTATTCCGTGGCGTGGAGCCACATTACCGTTTTGGTGGTGAGTAGCTGGTCTACAGACACCCCTCGAGAGACAATATCTGCCGGATTTTTGTCAGTTGGCACGTATTGCCAATCTTCTTTTTTCGTTAGTGTTTGGATAGCATTGATTCGATTGCGTACATAGATTTCCTTATGTGGCTTGTTGGATTTAATTCAAGCCAAGACCACCTTTGAGTCACACCAATAGCGAATATTTTGCACTTGGTGCGGAACGTTGCTAACGACCCTTGTCATTAGTTCAGCCAGTAACTTTGCTCCTAAGCATTCCTTCCGTGGGAGAGTAATTTTTTTCAGAGGCGTAACTCTTGATTTTGCGCATAGCAAATTCATGGACTTGTGTCCATTGAGATCTATGGCGTAAGCATATATCGCGCAGCCATAGGCGACGTTGGATGCATCGGAAAAACCGTGCAATTCTAAATATTGATGGTTACTTGGAACCGCCTGTCGCGGAATGGCCAAGTTCGCTAGTTTCGGCAGTGTTCGCTTGAGTTTCTGCCATTCATGTAAGGTTTCGACTGGGATTTCGTCATCCCATTTCAGTTTAGTTTTCCAAAGGCCTTGAAGAAGGATTTTGGCCGTTATGATAATGGGCTGCATGATGCCCAAGGGATCGTACAATCGTAGTACTTCCGAAGCGAGTTGGCGCTTCGTCATTTTCGAGTTGTTAGATGGCACATCTTCTACTTGGAATCTGAATGTGTCGTCGTGTGGTGACCATGCTACGCCTAATGTTTTTATTACGTCTTGATCACCAATCGTGATTACCTGTTCTAAGTTTTCGTTTGGAATGTATGATAGTAATTGAGCATCATTAGACGCCCATTTCCTCAAGGGAAATCCGTATGTGTTGAGCACTGCCTCTCTTGATTTGCATTGCTTCGTGAGTTCTGGTATTGAATCTCCCCCCATCATGAGGTTGTCTACGTAGAAACATCGTTGAATTAATTCTGCGGTTTGGGGGTGCGTTGATTTGATTTCTTCTCCTACTTGGTAAAGCGCCCGGCAGGCCAGGAAGGAAGAAGCGGCTTCTCCGTACGTTACAGTTGTCAAGCGGTATGCATGAATTTCTTCATTGGTTTGTGCTCTCCACAGGATAAATTGCATCCACGTGTCATCGTCATGGACGTTGATTTGCCTGTCCATTTTGGCAATATCGGCTGTTACCACCTTGTCGTGGCATCTGAAATCCAGCAGCAGATCAAATAAATCTCGCTGAATCACTGGCCCGCACCTTTGCAGGTCGTTCAATGATCGGTTGATTGATGTCTTAGCGCTAGCATCAAACACCACTCTTAATTTCGTGGAGGTGGACTCTGCTTTTATTACGCAGGAGTGCGGTATGAAGTACTGGACTTTGGCCAGGTCGTTTGGTGATATGAGCTTCATGTGGCCCAACTCTAGGTATTCTCTAAGGAATTCTCGATATTCTTCATATAGATCAGGGTTCATAATGAGTCGTCGTTCTAGTGATAGAAGGCGTCTTCTAGCTTGTTGATAAGAAAGCCCTAGTAGTTCGGGCTCTCCGTTCATAGGAATTCGGACGATGAATTTTCCATCCGAGCCTACCGTAGTGTTTTTGCTAAAATGATCTTCGCATTCATTTGAGCTTGAGTTAGTTGCACTAACTGCATCGTGGTTCCAAAATTGCTTGAATAGGCAATCTAGTTCATCGTGATGCTCGTCATCACGTTCGTCATGGTTTTCCACTTTCACAGATACTACTGCTAAGGTGGCCTTTGGTTTAATGTGCGTAGAGACTAGTCCTCCGACTAGCCATCCGAGTGCTGATTCTTGAAAGGTAGGGCCGGTTGCCAGTTTAGTACACCTGGGGCCCAAAATTTGGAAGAATATTCTCGCTCCGAGTAATATTTCCACTCCTCTTTTCTTGTAAAGCGTTGGATCTGCCAACGTAAGTCCGGTTAGCACCTTTATAGATTCGGGTTTCATCTGCGCGTTTGGTTGGTCTTCCAGTACTTTGGGCACCACCATCATTTCAATAGTAGTTTGGAATTTTCCGCATCTAGATGCCATCTTTGTTATTATTTTCTTACTCGTGTTGATACATCCACCCACCCCCTTTATTGTGAGATGAGCGTCATGCTGGGGTAACCTAAGTGCTTGGGCTGCTTCTTCAGTTATAGTTTCGATTTGGCTGCCGGAATCCAGCAGACATCTGAGTTGGTACCACGCCGTGGCACCCTTTACGTTCATTTAAGCTGTGGCCAAAAATACATATTCCTGGCTTAGTCACTTTGAAGGGCCTGCGGCCATCTCGAGCGCTACCTTGTTAGGTTCTCTTTTGTCATTAGATCCAGTGGGCCTAGGGTCTCGCTGCTCGTGTAGCAACGAGTGATGAGGGCCGTTGCATTCACGGCATCGATGTGGTGATTTACATCCTTTTGTGGTATGTCCCCTTCCGAGGCAATTGAAGCATCGTCCTTCTTTCGATACTAATTGCTTCCTTTGGGGGACGCAGAGATTGGCGTAGCTTGGACACGAATAGATGGTGTGTCCATTTTCACTACACCCGAAACATGGGCGTGAATCCACTACTTTGGTGCTAGCCAAAGCTGCGGTCTTTGTTGGTTGTCGGGGCTTGTTTTGCCCTTCATCGTGCGGCTGACATGCCAGCTGGTTGGCACGTCTTTCGAGTTCAGTTTTAAACTCGACCCATGGATAGACCTTGTGAATATCCAATCGTTCTTCTAGTTTTGAGACGGTAGCATCGTCTAACTTGCTTTTGACGACACTGACGATTAGCCCGTTTGCGACGCAATCGAGCCCGCTGGTTTCGTTCGTTATTTGTTTTGCGGCATGGACCGTTGTGTCCATCGCATCGATAAGTGCCATTATCGCCTTGGCACTGGGGTTGTTCGCTTTCTTCATGCGAATCAGTTTGGAAAAATAGCCCTCAAAGGCTACCCGTTTCTTGTAGAAGCGTTCTTCGAGCTTTGCCCAGGCTTCGGCAAAGCTAACACCCGAATTTTCGAGTGCCTCCATGGTATTTAGAGCGGGCTCATACCGCTCTAAGCATTTGTTCAGAAATGCGAATTTATCCGCATCTTCGTGTAGTGTTAGTATGCGCTTTTCAAAGCGGCTTTTGAAGGCCAGCCACTCGGTGGGCGAGCCTGTAAATCGCGGCAGCTCGATTCTTGGTAGATGGTCTGCACGCGCCGTTGGGTTCATCGTCTGGTCGAGTGGGGCTAGCATCATTTGTCCCGACTCGTTCGTGTTTAAAAGTTTTTCGAGACTTACCTTGACTCGCAGGTAGGAGGCCATTAGGGGCGCCCTCCTTTTTGAGGGCCCACCATTGCCTTCGAGTTTGAGGAGTACGCTAGACGCCTGCGCATACAGGCCGTCCAGCATTGCAATGCGCGTTTTCACTTCGATTTGCGGTGGCTGGTCTTCACTTTCGCCGAGCCGAACCGCTTCGTCATTAATGTTCTTCAGACCGCCCTCAAGAGCGGTCAATTGATTTTTTAAAACGTCCGCCGTTGCGGCACGTTCCTGTTCAAATTCACTCATCGTTACTGTTCTTCGTTAACACTGTGTTATTTAACCTCAGCTTAGGAGGACTTTGCTTCACTTGGTTCACTCCGCCGGCAATTTGTAGCACTATACCGACGGGTTTTCGCTTCGTGTCACTGGCTCGCGATACGAGCAGCACTATTACACACGGCCTTTGCGTGCCGGTGCACCTGATTTAGTTACATCTGCCGCACTCGGGCGGCAGCTCATTAAGTTAGGTGGGTGGTTTCATGCCACCCCACACGCGAACTGCACTCAGGCAGTGGTTCACTGACTCATAATTGAGCAGCATCATTTCACGCAGCACTTATCACTTGCCGACGTGTTCTTTGTTCGTTGCACGGCCGCACCCGGCCGGCAATTCAATGGAATTCGTTATTCAATTCATTCACTTCGATTGGGTGGTCTGATGCCACCCCGCACTATGTGTCGTATTTAGCCTCCTAAGGCTTACTTTCGTTTCTTTCGATAGCCGGCGGCGGCTGAGTGGGAATATCCCGCACTATATTCCACTCAATTTCAACAATGATTGAATTTCTTAAGTTCAACAGCGAGCTTTTGTAAACGAAGCTCATTTTTCCGCGGATGACCGCGCCGGATGCCATCTCGAAATGAGCCTCGGTCAATTTAGTAAGTGCCCACGCTTCAATGGTGGACACGGGAGACGCTTTCACTCTGTTGAGAGTGTCATGCATTAGCAGCATGCACTTCGTAAAAAGCATGTTTAGATTGCCCTGTTCAGTCATTTTCACTAGGTTTCCGCAGTAAGCGGCCTTTTTTCACTTAATTTGTTTTTCACCGCATATTGCACTGCGGCTTATTAATTAGTCATTCGGATCACTTTTCTTCGCGCGCGAAGTGACCCGATCACGTCGGGGTCACCAAAATGTTTGTTGCTGATTTTGATTGATGCCTCACCGGCACGAACCCGGTCTCGAAGCACCAATCACCGTATGAACCACAGCATTGGCCCAAACCCAATGCCGTTCTTTGAGGTGTGATATGTGATTTATAAAATTAAACACATTCTACGTGAGTGTCCAGAAGGGAACTGATTTGATTTTATTTCACATTTATTTACAGAGTTGTTTAAACCTCGAGCTGGTTCCGTCGATTTGCTGATTCAAGCGCTTTTAGCCGCCTGCCGTTTCGTCGCCATCTCCATATGATGATGACGACGATGATGATGATGAAGAATGCACCGTCCAGAGAATACGATGCGACGTCGTGTGCGCTGATAGTATTTTGTATGATTACGTCGTCTCCGAACGGCCACATCGTGTAGAGTTGCGTACTTCGTTGAAATTGGAGAACTGGTGCAGAGCGATGGCGGCGCGCATACTTTTTATGGCCCTCCAAGGCGGATGTTTGTGGTACCCGTTTATGCTGAGAACGGGCATTTCGATTGTTTGGAAAACGCTTCGATTAAGCGCTTTTCGTTTGTTTGCTGCAACATTGTCGTGGGGTGGTGCTTTACTTTGTGTCTCGCCAATATATATATATATATATATATATATATATATATATATATATATATATATATATATATATATATATATATATATATATATATATATATATATATATATATATATATATATATATATATATATATATATATATATATATATATATATATATATATATATATATATATTAGGGCATTGCAAAAAAAACTTTTTTTTGAATTCTCAAAGGCCCCCCCTCTCATATTGTGGCAAATGTCAAAGTAAGCTCAGATGCCAAATTTCACATCATTTGGACAATTTTAGACCCCCGCCCACTTCGCTTGAAATTTTTTGAAATTGGTACTATGGGAAAATATGGAGGAAAAATACATTAAATGCTATAACTTTCGAAGTAGCAATCAGAAAATTACAATTTATACCTCTTTTGAACGGAAATAATCTAAGTATTTGAATGAAGAGATATTTGTTTCTTGAAAAATACGGGAAAGTGGGGTACTGGCTCATTTTGACCCCAAAATCCCCTATTTTTAATGATTTTTCTGCTCCGTGATGCAAATCATACATATTTTGTAGTTTTTCTAATGTGAAAAAATCTCAGAAATCGAACGGAACCATTTTGACCTTAGTTCGAATACGAGAAGTTGGGGTTATAGGGCTTTTTGTCAGTCATATTAAATTTTATCATTTTCTCATGCATATATCTCTATTATTCTTCAATCAATTTTCATAAAATGTAACTTATTGAACGTGTAAAATTCTGAGGAATAAAACAAAAATAAAAACGTTAAAGGTAAAATTCAGAAACATCAAACTTTTTGATATTTACTCTACAAATCTATTTTTTTTCATTATTTGTCATAATACCTCAACTTCCCCTATTTTTCCAGGAATGGAACTTTTCTCATGTGATCCCTAAGCATATTTTACACTAAAAGTAGTAAATTAAATAAGAATTTTGTTGTTAAATGGAGTTAATATGTGCGATTTTATGATAAAAATGTGAAATCGACACTATATGTCAGATAATTTGATGTTCCTGAATTTTACCGGTAACGAATCTATTTTTGTTATAATCCTAAGGATTTTCCACGTTCAACAAGGTATAGTTTATGAAAATTGAGTGAAGAATAATAGAGATATATTCACGAGAAAATGATGAAGGTTAGTATTAATGTCAAAAGGCCATTTAACCCCAACTTCTCGTATTCGGACTAAGGTCAAAAGGGTTCCGTTAGATTTCTGAGATTTTTTTACATTAGAAAAACTACAAAATATGTATGATTTTCATCACGGAGCAGAAAAATCATTAAAAATAGGGGATTTTGGGGTCAAAATGACCCAGTACCCCACTTTCTCGTATTTTTCTAGAAACAAATATATCTCCATTCAAATACCAAGATTATTTCCTTCCAAAAGAGGTATAAATTTTAATTTTCTGATTGCTACTTCAAAAGTTATAGCATTTAATGTATTTTTCCTCCATATTTTCCCATAGAACCAATTTCAAAAAATTTCAAGCGAAGTGGGCGGGGGTCTAAAATTGTCCAAATGATGTGAAATTTGGCATCTGAGCTTACTTTGACATTTGTCACAATATGAGAGGGGGGGCCTTTGAGAATTCAAAAAAAAGTTTTTTTTGCAATGCCCTAATATATATATATATATATATATATATATATATATATATATATATATATATATATATATATATATATATATATATATATATATATATATATATATATATATATATATATATATATATATATATATATATATATATATATATATATATATATATATATATATATATATATATATATATGAATATGCTTTATTTATTGCTTTATTAGTTGTATCACCGCCCAAATCACTTTCGCTTCAGCGTAATCTACGCTCAAAATAATTCTTTTTCTAAATCCCTGAGTGGCTGAGTTTCGATTAAGCAGATCACTGCTCCTCACAATTATCTTCTACCCACTGACTGACACCTCGCGCGGTGCGCGGGTCATGAACTCCTAACCACTATGAACTGACTAAAGGCGCAACAGGCGCGCGTGCGAACACTAATTACTACTTCGAACGACTGACTCTTTACAATTTGACACAAAAGACTTATCATATCGTCTGTGTAGACTTTACTCTGAGAGAGTCTCAGACCTAAACAAAACATTCTTTCCACGCTCGCGAGAGTAAAGACCCCGGTGGATGAATCAGTAGTTCATTATGACTCATACTCGGAGGCCTTTACTTTCTACGGCAGCGTCGCCGTCTGCTGCTAGCAGCAACAAACTGTGTTTAATTAAACAAAGTGTTTATTCGTTTCCGTAAGCATATGGCTTGGAAAGCACGAGTGCATCAAAATATCAGCTTAGCTTAAGGCTGTAGCTGGTGATGTAACCCAGGAAATTAGCTTCCATGGTGCACCACTTGGAGAAATTTGCCTGGGTTGATGCTGGCCGAAAACTATGGGCGCTGCATACCCCCTTACTTACTGAGCTTGATGTTGCCTCGGAGAGACGCATCATCAAGACGATTGCGAGGGTCATTAAAAAAAAGGAATGTGTTAGAAGTCTTTTGCGTTCTAATACCTAAGATTTCCATTACAAAAAATTATGTTTGTTATTCACTATTAGCAAGAAAAAAACGGAATATTTAAAATTTTCTTATCATAGTTTTTTCATTTTTCTATTAACATCCTAACTTTACGATGGTCCTAGTGTGCTCCTCTTCCTGCTTCCAAACGTTACATCCACTCTCGGCTCCTCGACTCGGTTGCGTAGTGGTTCTCGGAATTCAGATTTCGGCATTCCTCGTGCGGCAGGATATTTCCAATTGGTTGAGAAGTGACATCCTTCTTTGTCCACAGAGTACACACTACTCTGGACTTCTGCTTCCGCTTTATACAAAATCTCCTATTTTTAGTCTTTATATTTTTCGTCAATAGACGTGATTTGCTTATTTGTCCTACCGTTTTGATAATTTGACTGTTATAGATTATTATTGTGTTAAAAATATAAATGAACTAAATATTTTTTTGTTATCTTCAATCTCAACTTTTAATTTACTATATTTATTCAATTATTTCGATTTCTGTTTGTTTTCAATTATTTACTTTACGCTTTAAAATTTGTCGTATGTGAGATTACTCTTGCTTATAGTTTATTTTAAAATGAAAACCGACTCGGTTTGGCAATCTTCCTAATCTATTCTTGTCGGATATGTATTTCAAGCAAGAACAAGGGTGTTAGTTGTTAGTAATTGCCCCCAAATCCTTCTTTTTCCTCAAATGTGTTTTTTTTGTTCGAGATCTTTTGCTTACTTTGCTCGTTTTAATAATTTCGAGTTCTTTTGCCTGTTGTGCTCGGTTTTTAGTATTTTTTTTTGTAATATTGTTTTAGGCTCGAGATGGATAATATATTTTTTTGTGTGTTCTTCGAGTTGTGTCTTTTTTGTAATTGTGTTTTTTTTCATAATAATTTTTTCATAATAAATTTTTTTTTTAATTTTTTTCAAAAATGTTTTGTGTCGACAACATTTGTCGAAGCGAGGTAAGTATTTTTTTGGGAATACTTGATTGTCTTCCTTCCTGTCTATCGTGGCTATTGTGTATGTTGCTTCGACATCTTCCCCTATCCAATTGAGGTTTACCCACCTGTAAATAAAGACCTAAATTCCTGAAAATAGATACATGGTATTGCTAACCATGCGGTTATGAAGGAAAATTACTCTGAAATTTTACTTACCAGTGTCAACTACATCCATCCTAGAGAGTACCTGAAAATTACAATTGCCAAGGTGGACTGAAGCGCAACTTGTGAAACCAAATCGAAATTCTCCTAATAATATTTAGAAAGATAGAAAAAAAAATAACGCACTTTGGATGATTTGCGACTCTTGTGAAATTTAAAATGAAATTCTTCTGCAGTGTCTGTCTCTACTGCAACTTGTTGATAACTTTCTTGTTTTGGCATGTTTGCCCTTTTCATAAAATATTTCCCATCTGGGCGTTTTCTCGCCATTTGTTTAACTGCATTTTTTTATATTTAAATTTTAACCAGTGCTTGGACGGATTCATGTCACGCCTCATTGGTAAAATGTAATCTTCTGAGCGTGTTCGCTACACATCTTTTTATAAATTGTTTAATAAAAATTTTCTTTTCCCACTTTCATGTTTTTCGTGACGCTTTCATCACCTATATGTTACAGTGTCCATTAACACTTTTCTTTAATTATGAAACTTTTTTCCCTTGTTTTCACCGCTAAGATCACCGAATGATTATTCCCTTCGTCTTGCTCTTGTATTCCTGTTCTTCACCCTTTTCGCCCTTATTTGGTTTGTCCTCGTTTGTCAACCTCTTCGTCCTATCTGAAATTTTAAACACTCGTTCGTACTTTATTCATTTATCATACATGCTGCCATCAGTTTCCTTGTGTATCATACACCCTTTTCACTCCAGGGGTCTGACTTCCCCTTGCTCATTCATTCTTGTGTTCCCATCTCGATACTTCGGCATTGTTTACTCCGGAGTTTCAAATCGTAGTATAGCTTACACGATCCGATTTAGAAAATACGTGACCTTAATAATTTTGGCTCTAGCTCTGGTCCTTTGACTCTGGCTTTACTTTTATTTTGGCTCTGGTTCACTGACTCAGGCCTTTTTATATATTCATACTGGAATCTTTTTTATAAAATTGTGCTCAGCTCAGGTCCTTTGACTCTGGCTCTTGACTCTTGACTTTTATTTCGGCTCTGGTTCAATGACTCAGGCCTAGGGTTACCACCCCTCCGGGTTTGACCCGGAGACTTCGGTTTTCGGGAGCGATCTCCGGGTCTCCGGATTCTACATCAATTTCTCCGGGTTTGGTGGGAAGAAGCATAGGTTGAATTTTTTTTTGGAATTAATTGATTCTTTACAAAACATTTAAAAAGTCTAAGTTAACTATTACTCTGGTTCAAATTTATTTTGCCCGACTAACCTTTCATTTCAAGGTGGCGAAGATGATTTCACCAAATATTAATAATTTCTTTCACAAAGCAATGAAAATGAAAAACAAATAAAATTACTACAAATTAACCTTCCGGCAGTCGCGCTCTGAAAATCTAGCGAAATCGTCTTAGGTTACCAGCGGCTGCTCGTTCGGTAGGCCATATGCGCGACTTCCGGAGGGTTAAGGAAAGTAATATTTCGTCATATGCTACAATTGAAATGTTGCATTCCACTAAGTCGTTCAAAATGGTGTAAAAAGTTTTTTTGCTGCAATTTTACCAAATCATTTCACTCATAGTGGTGATTATTATATTCTAATCCAACTGACTAGATCAACATCAAACGAGTTCTTTCGGTGTTGTTGCTACTCCGGCAGCGATCCTTAACTGGGCTAGGGAGGTGAGTTTTGCACCTTTGTTGCGAAATGAAAATTTGTTGGTGATGAATAACCGACACCACATAGTGTGATGCTGCAGCTCTGCCTCCATTGCTCTCCTTTTCCTGTTAATTGTGGAGGAGAGCAATGCTCGTTCAACTTATCCTCTACAGTGAGAGTAGCTGGTGCTTTTGTGTTCTTGGCACTTAGTCGGGGAAGTGAAATACTACACCACATTAAACCGATAAAACCGTTCTCAACCGTCAAAAAATACAGCTTTACAGCGATTAAAGTGCTCTAAAATGCCGAGCAATCGCTTGGATTCCAATTTCTGTCTCGTTCCATTCAAAATACACCCCCCCCCTCCCCCCGATCAGTGAAAATCTCCGGGTCAAAGCCTCTCCAGAGGTGGCAACCCTACTCAGGCCTTCTTATATTTTCCTTTTATAACATTGTATTCGACTCAGGTCTTTTGACTCTGGCCCTTCTGTATTTTTTCCTTAGTTTGGTTCAGGTTTCTCGGACTCTGACCATCTCTTGTACTCGATTTTATTATCAGTGTTTTGCAACCTTCATTCTGATTGCCCTTTTTCCATGTATTCAATTTATATTACTTTTATTCGCAACTTTTCCTTCGATTGCATCTTTTTCATGTTTTTATTATATCCCATATTTTATACGACAGTCTACTTGACTCGTTAATAAAAAAAATTTCTCACTTTCTGGCTTTATATTTTCTACCATTTTAAATTGCTTTTTATCGACAGACACTGCTTATTTTATTTTAAACTTTTGATTTTTTTCATGCCCTTCATTTTGCATTCCGTTCTTTATTTGTTCTTCGTTGTGTTGTTCGTATACATATTTATTCTTTGTTCCTATTTCAGTATACACAATGCTGACTAGTATATACATATTGATTTAATAGCTACTTGTGTTTATATGTAGAATAGTTTAATAAGGTGAATATGTACATATGTATTTACAACTATGTACATTTTTTTTATTAGAACTCAGTCCATGTACCTTTTTAATCGGTTGACATGTACTTTCTCAAGTCTATTTCCGTTTTCAATTACGGCTGCTTGCTCACTTGGCAGTTCGACCACTTCGTATGGTCCTCTCCATAGATTTTGCAATTTCTGTCCTACACCCATAGGGGTTGCGTGTACTAGTACTAAATCCCCCCACATAGGTGTCCATTCGTTCGTTGATTTGTCATAGAGTTCTTTTCTTTTTTGCTTTGATAAAATCAGATTTTCCTTTGCCGTTGCGTGCATTTTGACGAAGCATTTCCTGATTTCGCCTGCGTAGCTGTCATAATAAATTTCCCGGTCTTTTCGTTCATAAATTGACGTGGGAAGTGTAGCCTTTCGCCCGAACATCAATTCCTACGGTGTAAATCCGGTCGATGAGTTCGTTGTAGTGTTGTACTCGAATGTGAAGAATGGGAGTAATTGGTCCCAAGTGCCGTGTTCTCCACTTATGTACTGTCTTAAGTAAATTTTTAATTCCCTATTGGCTCTCTCTACTAAGTTTGCCTACGGGTGGTACTCACTGATAGTTATCTTCTTTATCTTTAGAATTTTGCATACATTCTTCATTAGAGAACTAACGAAGTTTGTGCCGTTATCTGTAACTAGCTCCTGTGGAGTACCAAATTTACAGATCACATGTTCTACGAAAGTCCGCGCTACTGTTTCGCTTTCTTGATTCTCCATTGGTGCTACGATTAGGTATCTGGTGAGATCATCCTGTATCACCAACCCATATTTGTTTCCCCAGTTTGATTCGGGTAGGACGACTATATCCATATATAATTTTTCCAACGGTTCCGTTGCCGTTGTAGTAATTTTCATTGGGATCCTATTCCTCTTGTGGATCTTGTTTTTCTGGCACGACTCGCATTGTCGTACGTAATTTTCTACGTCTCTGCGCATGTTATTCCATTGGAATAGATTCTTAATTCTGCGAAGCATGCGTTTCGCTCCCACATGTCCTCCTAGAGGGGCATCGTGAAATTCCAGTAGGATTCTTTCTACTTCCTCTGTTTTTACTGCAATGCGCTCGCAATCCGCATTGTACAGCGTACATTGCTTTCTGCCTTTCCATGCCGCGAATTGCAGCATTTGGATCGCCTCATATTGTCTAATTTTTCTAAATGAAACAACCTGTATGTTACTTGAGTTGGGCATTTTGCTGATCAATGTGGCAAAGCCCTGCATGAATATGTCAAAAAAGTCTTTGCTGTCTAACAGCGTATTGGCATTTCCTGGCATTATGATGCCAAATAGTTTTTTCTCTGGAACAGAAAGGATACTGTCATGCACATAATCCTTCAGTCCATGCAGTAAGTCGCAAATTTTAGAAATTTCAGCGTACGATGTTCTGCTATTCAAAATATCAAAATTGGCGTCATATGTTCCTTCGGTGTCAATCACCGATGCAAAACTAAGGATTTCGGTGGGGATTGAATTGGATGGTATTGCTTCCTCGAATTCCTCATATGTTTCACTTATGTTGCTATTCTTTTCCGCATCTCTTGAGCTTTCATTGTTACTCATATCAATGACGTCAAAATCGTCACTGGCGGCTTGATTATTTCTCGATGTTTCGGAGTCTTTTCTTTGCTTTTGCGCTCGCGTCAATACTAACACCGGGACAGCTGATTCTTTGTTTTTGTCGTCCATTTCATTGTTTTGTGGTAGGCGAGATAGAAAATCCGCAACCACATTCTCTCTTCCTTGCTTATATCGGATGTCGCACTCAAGGCCTTGTAGTTTGAGCCGTAATCTCGTAAGTGTTGAAGAAGTTTCTTTTAAATGCCATATTGAAATTGGTGGACGATGGTCCGTATATATTATGAATCGTTGTCCAAATATATAGTGCTTAAAGTATTCTACTGCCCATATAACAGCGAGTAATTCTTTCTCAATCGTGTGGTAGCGCCTCTCGGCACCGACCAGTCCTCTACTTGCATATGCAATTGGGCGATCTGTTGACTTTTCGTTGGAGAGCACAGCGCCTATTGCAAAGTCGCTTGCATCCGTAGTAATTACGAACGTGTCTTCGTAATTTGGTCTTACTAATATTGGGTCCGAAGTTAAGTGTAATCTTAATTCGTTGAATGCGTTTTCACATTCCGGACTCCACACAAACTTTGCTTCTTTTTTAAGTAAATCATTTAGAGGTTTCCTCTTTGCGGCAATATCTCGAATGAATTTGCCATAAAAATTTACGATTCCAAGAAAGGATGTAACTTCCTTCACCGTTTTTGGTCTATTCATGTTCTTGATTGCCTCCACATTGTCTCCATTGGGTACGTCCTTCGAGATGACATGTCCAAGATACTGCAATCTCTCCATGAGAAGATGACACTTCCCAGGCCCCAATATGAGGTTGTGCTCCCTCAGAGCTTTCAAAATTCTCTCCAAGTTTTCATTGTGTTCCTTTACTGTTCGACCGAACACAACGACATCGTCCAAATATACGAAGGCTTTGATACCCTTTAAACCATATAAAATTGTGTTCATTAGTTTTTGGAATGTTGCTGGGCTATTTTTAAGTCCCATTGGCATTCTAGTGAATTCAAAATGACCTCTGTGGGTTGAGAATGCCGTCTTCGCGGCATCCCGTGGGTGAATTGGCACCTGATAAAATCCGGATTTCAAATCCAAAGAGGAGAAATAACAACTATCTCCTACGTTGTCCAGTATTTCGTCAATTAGTGGTATCGGGTATACAAATTGTTTTGTAATCGTGTTTAGAGCACGAAGGTCTACTACGATTCGATACTTTTTATTACCATTAGCGTCTGGTTTCTTCGGCACACAAAGGACCGGGGCATTCCAGGGACTTCCACTAGGTTTGATGATGCCTTGTTTCTCCATTTCTTCGATTTGTTCATCGATTTGGGTCTTTGTCGACTCCGGAAATCGGTATTGTCTCTTGTTGATGGGGATATTAGTTGACGTTTCTATTTCGTGGATAGCGATATTCGTATGTGATAGCTTATCGCCGTTAAAAAGAAAACGTCATTATAATTTTCAACCATGTTTCTGACTGGTTGAAACATGTCTTCAGTAAGGTCTAACTCGCTAGCTAAACCTTTCACTCTATCCTGTCCGAGTAAAGGTCTGAACTTAGCATTTTCTATGAAATCGAAATCGCGGCTTGCGTAATTCGAGGTCAATTTCATTATAGTTTGAATATTCCTCGGTTGTCTTTTTAAACCCATTTTTGTTGTGGGTCCTTTCCGCGGTATTATTGTTTTTAATCGGTGGAATCGTAGCAACAACGTTATGTTATTTGGTGTAGATCATATATCGTTGTGTGCCAGATGTACTTTCCTCTGCGAATACATCTTCCGCGAAGAAAGTCCCATTTTTACCTGGGCCTTCGCTCGGGAAAAAAAACTGTCCAGCGAGTATAGCTCGAACTTTGGACTAAATTTTATTGGATCTTGCTGGATTGTTATAGTACCAGCGGCATTATTTATCATAACCACATATTGGTTTATGAAGTCCGCCCCCAAAATCCCTTCTAACATTAAGTCTTCCACCACATCAAATTTGGCTGGAAAGGCTCTATCCAGAAAGTAATCTCCACCGTACCGTAACTAGTTTTGGGTACATTTGCCACTCCTGTATATCTGATCGTTTCCGATCTATCAATGTTGAATGCACCTATACTTTCAGTTATGTCCTTTCGGATCATGCTACCTCCTGCTCCTGTGTCCAACAGGAAATTTACATCTCCTAGCGGCTCGTTCCCGTTATCTAGTTTTATTCGCGGTAAATTAGTGATGTCCCGCTCCATTCGTAGTTCGATTCTTTCCGGTATTTTGCCGTGTGCTTTAATTATTCTTGCTACTCGTTGTTGTTTCTTTTGTAATTATTTTTGAAGTAGGTTTTCTGATCAGTTTCGTTATCATTGAAGTGGTGGTCTACCATCATATTTTCTGATCCGCATTCCGGAATCATGCTAGTCATAAACCTTCTTCTATGAGGTGTATCAATTTGATATTTTAGTTTTTCCATATTGTACTGAGATCCAGCATCAGTATATTTTATAATTTCCTCTATCTGGCTTACCTTTTCGGCTAGAATTTCGCGTTTTCGCGACATATTTGAAGACATTTCATTAATTTTTGTTATTTTATTTTGATTTTTCTTATTTATCGCATCCCTTCTTGGGGTCTTGTTACGTACTTCTTCAACATATTTAGTTGAATTCATTCCATCCGTGTTGTACGGAATATTTGCCTTTCTTGACGTAATATTATCAGAACTTTGCATCTTATCTCCATTTGAATTTTTGTCGATCTCATTCGATTTACTGAGGGCGATGTAGTCCAAATGCTGAGAGATAAAAACTGTGTGTTCTTTTAAAAATTCTGCTCCAATGATTCCTGGAACGCATACATCTTTTACGACATAAAACTTTATTTTATATTTGGAATTGCCAATTATGAAAGTGGTTTCTACTGACCCAATAGATTCTGTTTGTGTAAGATTAAAACCGGTAATATTTACTTTATCTCGGTAATGGATGAGTCCAGTGGCGTAGTAGCGGGGGGGGGGGGGGGGTTTGGGGACGAAACCCCCCCCGAAATATTTTGGAGAAATTTGAAAAAAATGAATATGTTAAACAAAAATATGCCTAATATTTTAAATGAAATTCTCAACGTTTCAATTGCAAAAGTTATCTTGTGAAAATATTTCCTTGTAGTGAAAATTGGCTGCAGACTGGACACCTACCTGTCGGCACGTTGTGGACGCTAGCTCAACCGCCGAGGACTATAACGAGTAGATCGCGGCGAAGCGAGGAGCTAGGAGCTTAATAGTTCACGAAACGGATATAGGTACCGAGAGAAATTTCGCCACATTCTGTAGTCCTTGACTGACGGCGAACATGGACTGGAGAGTGTGAGAGAAGTATCCCCATGGAGGCCACCAGGCGATTCCCTACCATATCGGCCAATGGAACCCTGCTGCAGCACGAAGAAGGACGGGCGGCAAGCTAAAGTGGAAGACGAAAGCCTTTAACGAAAACCTCTTTGTTGAGTTACTTCGGCGAACAACGGAATCAAGTACGTTGATACGGCTGACGGCTAGAAGGATTGTGACGGCTTGTGACGTTACAACATCACGAAAACTAGGGCCATGTAGTAGACGGCGTGCAGCTTACTGGTTAAATGAGTAACTCAGTACGCTATGCGCTGCTTGTCTTAGATCCAGAAGGCAGGTTCAGAGCGCAAGATCGGAGAGTAAGGAGGAGCGCAAGCGACGTATCTAGAAGGTAGGGACTTTTTAAAACGGGAAATCAAGCTTAGCAAGCCAATTGCCATAAGTAGCTGTGCTGAGAAATAAACGCCAATCCTTGGGGGACGCGTACTGATTCGTCATGACGAAGACGAGGGTCCGTCGACACGAGCTGAAATATACCCGGGTAAGCTAAAGATAATCGATGAGGGTCTCTTCCCAAATCACGATTCAACTACCTGGTCACCGACACCGTACGGCGAAGAAGAAGGAGGCAACACAGTCGAGTGGCAAGTGACTAACGACGAGCTCAAAGACGCGTCGATGTGACTAAAATCAAAGAAAACCCTCGGTCCGGATGGAATACCAACCGTGGTGCTGAAAGCTGCGATCCTGGCATATCCGGACATGTTCAGGATGCTACTGCTGACGTCTTTAGACGAAAGTAATCCCCAAAATAAGGAAGGTGCAGAAACTGATGTTGCTGCCAAAGTCAGTGAAGTCACCGAGCCATCCAGCCTCGAATAGACCAGTGCCGCAGCGTGCCATAAAAGAATGAGCCAGATCCTGAAGAGCTACTTCCAGAGTAGAGCACTGCTGTACCAGACGGCAATGCGAGTCGCAGCGGGCGTTACTCAGGGCTCCATTCTCTGTCAAACACTTTGGAATGGGATGTAAGATGCACTGATAATATAAATTCGTGAATATAATAAATCATGCAATGCACGAATTCATTCGTCGTTTTCTGCAACGAAGTATTTTCGTGCATTGTAAATAGTAAGTTTCGTTCATTTCATGAACAAGAATGGCCGTATGGTGAACGAAAGTTTTCGTAAATTTTACACATTTAATGTACACTGCACGAATTTTATCGTTGATAACGACATTATTTTTCGTGAATGAAATGAAATGTTTTGTTTATTTTAATAAACGTTTGTGTATATTACGAACGATTTCGTTGGTCGCATGAAATCTTTTCGTTTATCTTAGAAAAGTTTTCGTATTTATTGGCCTCTTATTGTTTTCGATGTGGCCAAATCGCTTTTATTGTAATACGAAGAAATGGCCGCTTGATGAACGAAAGTTTCTTTTATTTTAATAAACGCTTATGTATATTACAAACGATTTCGTTGGTCGCATTCGATCTTTTAGGATCGATGTTTGACAGCACCGATCTGGCAGAGAAAAACTCAAAATTATTCATACAAAATCAACGAGCAGTTCACGACGGCTCAACTGATTCTGTACTGCTCCAGATTCTGAATCAACTGGAAGCGAAAGAGGTTCAGGAAATCTTCCTGCAACCGGCGGACACGGATACGACTACTAAATAGTCAGACAACAACAATTATCTGACGAATAGCAACAATGGCTCCATATTGCTCTTTTGACGTGGACGGTTTGACGAATGGTGCTCGTAAATATTATAAAGATATTCGTATATAACAGCGAACGACTCGTTTGCTGAATGAAGCTGTTTCGTAATAAGCCAACGAAAGTCATTTCGTGGTTTTCACGAAAAACTCGTAATAGAAAATAAAAGGGTTTCAATAGAACTACATCATATATACGAAAAATTCGTATATTTTATTAAAGTTGTTTGTACGAAATAAATTCCTAGCGATTTACGAATATATTCTATCAGTGTGGGGTCTTAACAATGCTGCTGCCAAGGAAAGTGAAAATCGTTGGTTTCGTGGATGATGTGTCACTAACGGTGAGACACTTGAAGAAAATCGGTGACGGAGACAATCGATGCGATCGAGAGCTGGATGAACGGGTCAAGCTGCAAATAGCTCACTACAAGACGGTTTTGTTGTTGGACAGCAACTGAAAAGCGGTTCAGCGGATACAGATCACCATCGAAGGGCACGTGAATGCATCGAAGCGTGCACTGAAGCAATTGGGAGTGATAATCGACGACTGATTGAGCTTAAACAACCACGTTGATTACACATGCGAAATGTCGGGTCTTTATCTAGTGTTTCGTCATCGATACTGCTTGGGGTGCGGCGCTGAAAACCAAGTGAAACTGCGAAAAGCTGAACAGGACGCTTCGACTACTGGTCGTACGAGTTGCGATTGCGTACCGGAGGCAGTATGACTTGATGCCGAGATGATCCCCATCTGCATTACCCTGACGGAGGATATCAAGTGCTACAATCAATGAAATGTCAGAAACGTGATGAAGATGATGAGAATCGATTCGATGATGACGTAGCTGCAGGCATAGGATAATACGGAGAAAGGAAAGTGGACCTACTGGCTCATCCAAACCTGTCGACGTGGGTCAATAGAATGCACGGAGAGATGACCTTCAACCTGAAACAGCTTCTACCGAGCCACGGCTGCTTAAGGAGTATCTTCATCGGTGTGGGCACGCAACGTCAACACTGTGCCTGGAGCGTCTTTGAATGTCCGAGGTTTGAAGTTTTTGAATGTCCGAGGAGAGTCTTTGAATGTCCGAGGTTTGAAGTGACGTGCAGGGAGCTACTTAAAAGGTTGAACACCGCTGATGTAGATCATGACTGCCTTACAGCGAAATGGACATCGAACAACGGTTTCGGGAGAGCAATCACCACCAGGGAACTCTCCGCAGGTATAAGCTAGATCCACCGCCGAGGACTAGTCGTTTAGACTGCAACAAAGCAGCGAGTATGAGTCGTCGAAACGCCAGCGAACCGGATGTCACGCTCCATGCAGATTTGCCAGACCGACTACGGCACCCCACCGGTTGTTCCGATAGAAAAATAGCGAAAACCAAAGAAGAATCGATATTGGGAAAACTTTTTTCGCCAGGGAACTCTCCGCTAGCGTAAGCTAGATTCACCGCTGGGGACTAGACTGAATAGACAGCGACGAGACACCGCTAGTCGCGGGTCATCGGCGCACCAGTGCATCGGATACCCTGCTTCACCAGAATCGCCGAACTAGGCACCTAACTGATTAGCTCGATCTCGGGAGAACTTCTCTCGCCGGGGAATACTCTGTCGGAGTAGGTCAGGTCCATCGTCGGGGACTAGACCGAGTTGTTCGCGAACAAGTCGAGGACTGAATGGACCATCAAGGAAGTAGTGCTAAATGGCCCAAGAAGAGAACTAAAAGGCTTAAAGGAGTTGCGGTGCTAAATAGCACCGGTTACGGAGTCAAAGGGCTCAAGAAGTTGTGGTACTGAAATCAAATAAGAATCGGTATCGGGAGAACTTCTTTCGTCTGGGACCTCTCCTTTAGCTTACAGTCAGATTCACCGCCGGGAACGAGACCGCTTAGACCGCGACGATAAACCACCAGTCGCGCCGGGGCTCCAGCAAACCGGATGCCCACTCTACCGGAATCGCCGAACTGACCTAGCACCTGGCTGGTTGGCTCGAACTTCTCTCGCCGGGGAACTTTTCGTCGGAGTAGGCTAGATCTATTGTCGGGGACTAGACCAAGTAGTTCGCGAATCAGTCGGAAGCTCAACGAGGAAGTGGTACTGAATGGCACAAGGGAACTGAAGGGCTCAGTAAATTAGACAGTCTGAAGTTTGCCGCTTAGATTGTCCTCGTAGGGGAAGAGCATTTATTCTATACCAACAGCTAGCTTTCCTACCTTGACTACCCAAACCTGTTCCCTGAGTTGTTGGTTTTTGAACATTTTTTTCCTGCTCAGAATGTTTTTGAACATTTTTTCATATATATACAAAAAAATTTCATATCCCCCCCCGAAAAATTTTCTTACTACGCCACTGGATGAGTCTGGCTCCAATTTTCGGGAGAGTATCCCATCTTATTACATTAAGGAATGCTCCTGTATCAAGCATATATTTAATTTTAACATCTGGCCTTGCACTTGAGGCGATATTTACTAGCAACTGATTATTTCCAGTACATTCTATGTTCAACTTTTCATATTGCGAAGTATCTCCTCCCAATGTAATATTGCCGATATCTGGCATTGTTTTGGGCCTTTCGTGGCCATTGTATTTTTCAGCGGGCAACTGTCTCTTAGTATTTGCACCCTGTCTGGTTGCATAGTAATTTTGTAAATTTTTATTTATGCTTCTTCCATTCGTGAAGCAATTTACGCCCAATTGGCTATTTTGGTCTTGGTAGTGACCTATATTAGAATCATAATGTTGCCTTCGGGGCTTCTGATTCTGTTTAAAATTTTTAGTTTTTTGTATTTTGATCAAAATCTGACCAGTTTCCGCATAGTTCTGCGGTGAATATTTGAAATTACTTTCGCCTATTTCTGGCCGATAATTTCTTTCAGGTAGCTCATAATCTCTACCTTCCTCTATATATTCAATTGGATTTCCGATATATCTCTTCGGTGTCCTACGTTGTCGCGTAACAGTACGTGTACGCGATAATTCTAACAATTCCAGCCTGATTTCTATCTCTTTCAGACACTGGTTTTCAATATCTACTTTCTCTAAGTAGTCAAGTAATTGCTCTAGAGGCATCCCTCTGTGTCCACGCGCAAATAATTTTAACTCTTCATTTCGCAGACCCGCGATAAAATGTAATCTAAGGCTAATAATCATTGGCATATCCTTGATGCCAGTCCCTTCATTATAAACATCAATTTGGTCTTTTATTATTTCAGCCCGTATTTTATATTCTTTAAACGATTCGTTCGGACTTTGTCTAAGGGTCTCAATTTTTGAAATTACCTCTTCTATCTGTTCTCGTTTACTAAATTTCTTTATTAAATTTTGTTTTAATTCTGGCCAAGTATCGGTTTTAATTTTCAATATTTGGGCTGCTGCATTTTTTCTTAATTTTAAGAGTACTGCATAGCAGAGCGAAGAAAAAAAATGCTGACCAAAAATTTTGTTCATGTGCGGGGCAATTCTGTTTGTTTTTAATTTTTTTTGTTTCTTTTTATGGCAACCTATACCATGCCACTAATGGCTTTTCGCAATCGTGCTTTTTATGAAGCAGATTATCATTATCAATACAGATTGGGACCAAATCTATATTGATAATGTGAAACTCAGTCGAAGACGTAGCTCGTACGCTTGCTCCCCTGGTAGGAGACTGGTAAGAACCGCTCGAAAGTGTTAAAAAAACAGCTGCAATGCAACTTTGGAATGTGAACTGTACTTAGCAGTACCCAGATTGGGACCAAATCTATATTGATAATGTGAAACTCAGTCGAAGACGTAGCTCGTACGTTTCTGCTTATTTATTAATGTGTTAAAAGCAAACACAAACACATATAGTGCTGTGTGCTTTCCCATTTTTAAATTGATTCGCCAGAGGCTTGTTCTGAGCGATACTAACAATGTATGTTTCCCTGGTATTGGGTGATGATTAATTCTCATTAATTTTCGAACTTTCTGTGATTCCGAATGACCGACTTAGTACCCTCCGGCTTTATACTAGGAGGTCGGGTTGCATTATATGCTTTTTTTGTGCGAGATGGTTTTCATATTGAATGAAACGTTGGACAGCTACTTTTGCGTGTCACCTACAATGTGCTGCTCTGGGTCATGATACCCTGGTAGCGCTTTCAGTGGATCTTTAATCAGTGATCCTTATATCCTTAAGGAGGGTCGGTATTAATAAAACAAACTGACCTGATAGCTTGGACTCGCCATTTCTATCGGTCTGTTAGTGTTAGTATAACAAATTTGTCATCGAGTTAGTTTTGTCATCAATCTGAAAGTTAGTGATTATTTGCTTAAATACACTCAAGTTTTTTTTTACGCGGTTTTTTTTTGCGCGGTATTTTTTTACGCGGTTTTTTTTACGCGGATTTTGAAATTTACGCGGTTTTCATTTACGCGGATTTTGAAATTTACGCGGTTTGCATTTACGCGGATTTTGAAATTTACGCGGTTTTCATTTACGTTACGCGGTTTTTGAAATTTACGCGGTTTTCATTTACGCGGATTTTGGAATTTACGCGGTATCCATCAATGAGGTTCCCTTTATCGCGGATTCTTAAATTTAAGTGGTCTTCATTTACGCGGATTTTGAAATTTACGCGGTTTTCATTTACGCGGATTTTGAAATTTACGCGGTTTTCATTTACGCGGATTTTGAAATTTACGCGGTTTTCATTTACGCGGATTTTGAAATTTACGCGGTTTTCATTTACGCGGATTTTGAAATTTACGCGGTTTTCATTTACGCGGATTTTGAAATTTACGCGGTTTTCATTTACGCGGTTTTCATTTACGCGGCTCGTATCCCCCGCGTAAAAAAAAACCTGAGTGTAATTACTTTAAACCCCGTATATTAGGGTTACCAAATGGGCTGTAAGCGAAATAAGGACATTTTGAATTTTGACCGAGACTAACAAATTTTACTAATCTTTGACTAAATGTGTTTGGTTGAGTGGTGTTAAGAAAAGATTTCCAATATTTTTTTTAGAACAGCGCTTTATTGTTCTTCTGGGGTCCTAAGAAACTATGCAGAATATTAGGTCGTGGCATACCGTGTTACATTTGAAATTTGTAAGGATATTATTGCGAGAAATCCTATATTTTTCATCTTCATTTCCAAAAATCAAAGTTTTTTCTTAAGAGAACTTATTGATTAAAGTCCATGAAGCTACTAAGAAATTTGCCGACTGTGCTAAAAAGTGATAGCTGTTTAAAATTCGATCGGTCGAATTAGAGGACAAATCTTTTTTTTTGTCAGCGCTCAACAAGATGAGAAACATGAAAAGTATTAGTTTGTAACTTTTCTTCAGGCAATAAAATTTTTGGCTGAACTAAACCTTTTGCTAGCGCATGCAAAATAACTGGTGTATTGGTATGTGTACGATAAAAGTCTCTTTCCTCTCGATGCCGTTTGTTGACCAAATCATCGGTCCTCACCGTATGGTGGATTGTTGAGCTGTCTGATGTGATGATCTCTCTCTCTCTCTCTCTCTCTCTCTCTCTCTCTCTCTCTCTCTCTCTCTCTCTCTCTCTCTCTCGCGCGCGCGCAACATAATCAAGCTTTGTTTATGTTGCACACTGGTGTCACAGCGCATCGCTTTACTCTCCCGCAACAAAAAGTCATCAAAATACCGATGAGTTGCTGATGGACTTAAGAACGTACCTAATGTGTTTGGAAAATGTTGCTTTTTTTGGTTTGCTTTTCATGAAGTCAACCGAAGCACAAAGTTAGTCAATACCACTGTACTTTATACTTGAAACGGTTATATAAGATGCCCATTAGGGTGACAATAAAACGACCATTTTTGAAATTACTAATCTACACCCCCTAGCGTCGTTCCAAATCATGAAAAAATGACACTGTCCAAATTTGAGCGAAATCGGTTAACCCTAACCCCTCCCCCAACGAGTTTAAAGTTTGTATGGGATTTTTGGCCAAAATGTATGGGGAAACACTCACAGTTCACATTATCGCCCCTAGAGGTCGCTGTAAACTTCCGAACACGGTCCTAGGAAGAAATTAAGCTTTTGAAGATATGCCGAACAAGTCGAAGACTACAAGACAATCCAACCAACCGTTAAAGAGTTATTAACGTTTAAAGTTGGATACTAAGTTGGAAGTTGGAATTAATTTTGCTCACTGGTGCCATCATGTAGTAGAATTTTGCATTTTTCAAATGAAAGAATAAAGTATTTTTTGCTACTCTACAACTTTGTAGAACATCTAAATGCTCCATCTCTTAGCGTTGTACAGATAGGAGCATTCCCTTTAGATTGCTTGGCTCATTACCGCCACCATGCGGAGAAATCCTGAAACTTTCCAGTGAAATCAAAAAGTCCTTTTATTTCTCTACAACTTTGTGGAACATCATAACTTTCTATCTCTCGTCGTTTCAGAGATATATGAGTTTTTCCTAACCTTGCCCCACCTTTGCATGTGGGTCACATATATGAGATAAGCGGAGTACGCCCTTTGCGAATGTTAAGCAGCAGTATCCAACTTTAAACGTTAATAACTCTTTAACGGTTGGTTGGATTGTCTTGCAGTCTTCGACTTGTTCGGCATATCTTCAAAAGCTTAATTTCTTCCTAGGACCGTGTTCGGAAGTTTACAGCGACCTCTAGGGGCGATAATGTGAACTGTGAGTGTTTCCCCATACATTTTGGCCAAAAATCCCATACAAACTTTAAACTCGTTGGGGGAGGGGTTAGGGTTAACCGATTTCGCTCAAATTTGGACAGTGTCATTTTTTCATGATTTGGAACGACGCTAGGGGGTGTAGATTAGTAATTTCAAAAATGGTCGTTTTATTGTCACCCTAATGGGCATCTTATATAACCGTTTCAAGTATAAAGTACAGTGGTATTGACTAACTTTGTGCTTCGGTTGACTTCATGAAAAGCAAACCAAAAAAAGCAACATTTTCCAAACACATTAGGTACCGTCTTAAGTCCATCAGCACCTCATCGGTATTTTGATGACTTTTTGTTGCGGGAGAGTAAAGCGACGCGCTGTGACACCAGTGTGCAACATAAACAAAGCTTGATTATGTTGCGCGCGCGAGAGAGAGAGAGAGAGAGAGAGAGAGAGAGAGAGAGAGAGAGAGAGAGAGAGAGAGAGAGATCATCACATCAGACAGCTCAACAATCCACCATACGGTGAGGACCGATGATTTGGTCAACAAACGGCATCGAGAGGAAAGAGACTTTTATCGTACACATACCAATACACCAGTTATTTTGCATGCGCTAGTATTGAATTGCTGGTGAATAAGTTTCACTTCTGTGATTAGCACTGCGTGTTAGTAATGAAGTAATGAGCCAAGCAATCTAAAGGGAATGCTCCTATCTGTACAACGCTAAGAGATGGAGCATTTAGATGTTCTACAAAGTTGTAGAGTAGCAAAAAATATTTTATTCTTTCATTTGAAAAATGCAAAACTCTACTACATGATGGCGCCAGTGAGCAAAATTATTTCAAGGTAATTCCCCTATTTATAGAATGGTAAGAGATAGTGCAATCTGATGTTCTACGAAGTTGTAGAGTATTTGAAGGGCTATCGTGTCTCGTTATAAAAATTGGAATTATATATATATATATATATATATATATATATATATATATATATATATATATATATATATATATATATATATATATATATATATATATATATATATATATATATATATATATATATATATATATATATATATATATATATATATATATATATATATATATATATATATATATATATATATATATATATATATAATTCCAATTTTTATAACGAGACACGATAGCCCTTCAAATACTCTACAACTTCGTAGAACATCAGATTGCACTAACTCTTACCATTCTATAAATAGGGGAATTACCTTGAATTAATTTTGCTCACTGGCGCCATCATGTAGTAGAGTTTTGCATTTTTCAAATGAAAGAATAAAGTATTTTTTGCTACTCTACAACTTTGTAGAACATCTAAATGCTCCATCTCTTAGCGTTGTACAGATAGGAGCATTCCCTTTAGATTGCTTGGCTCATTACTTCATTACTGACACGCAGTGCTAATCACAGAAGTGAAACTTATTCACCAGCAATTCAATACTAGTGCATGCAAAATAACTGGTGTATTGGTATGTGTACGATAAAAGTCTCTTTCCTCTCGATGCCGTTTGTTGACCAAATCATCGGTCCTCACCGTATGGTGGATTGTTGAGCTGTCTGATGTGATGATCTCTCTCTCTCTCTCTCTCTCTCTCTCTCTCTCTCTCTCTCTCTCTCTCGCGCGCGCGCAACATAATCAAGCTTTGTTTATGTTGCACACTGGTGTCACAGCGCGTCGCTTTACTCTACCGCAACAAAAAGTCATCAAAATACCGATGAGGTGCTGATGGACTTAAGAACGTACCTAATGTGTTTGGAAAATGTTGCTTTTTTTGGTTTGCTTTTCATGAAGTCAACCGAAGCACAAAGTTAGTCAATACCACTGTACTTTATACTTGAAACGGTTATATAAGATGCCCATTAGGGTGACAATAAAACGACCATTTTTGAAATTACTAATCTACACCCCCTAGCGTCGTTCCAAATCATGAAAAAATGACACTGTCCAAATTTGAGCGAAATCGGTTAACCCTAACCCCTCCCCCAACGAGTTCAAAGTTTGTATGGGATTTTTGGCCAAAATGTATGGGGAAACACTCACAGTTCACATTATCGCCCCTAGAGGTCGCTGTAAACTTCCGAACACGGTCCTAGGAAGAAATTAAGCTTTTGAAGATATGCCGAACAAGTCGAAGACTACAAGACAATCCAACCAACCGTTAAAGAGTTATTAACGTTTAAAGTTGGATACTGCTGCTTAACATTCGCAAAGGGCGTACTCCGCTTATCTCATATATGTGAACCACATGCAAAGGTGGGGCAAGGTTAGGAAAAACTCATATATCTCTGAAACGACGAGAGATAGAAAGTTATGATGTTCCACAAAGTTGTAGAGAAATAAAAGGACTTTTTGATTTCACTGGAAAGTTTCAGGATTTCTCCGCATGGTAGCGGTAATGAGCCAAGCAATCTAAAGGGAATGCTCCTATCTGTACAACGCTAAGAGATGGAGCATTTAGATGTTCTACAAAGTTGTAGAGTAGCAAAAAATACTTTATTCTTTCATTTGAAAAATGCAAAATTCTACTACATGATGGCGCCAGTGAGCAAAATTAATTCCAACTTCCAACTTAGTATCCAACTTTAAACGTTAATAACTCTTTAACGGTTGGTTGGATTGTCTTGTAGTCTTCGACTTGTTCGGCATATCTTCAAAAGCTTAATTTCTTCCTAGGACCGTGTTCGGAAGTTTACAGCGACCTCTAGGGGCGATAATGTGAACTGTGAGTGTTTCCCCATACATTTTGGCCAAAAATCCCATACAAACTTTAAACTCGTTGGGGGAGGGGTTAGGGTTAACCGATTTCGCTCAAATTTGGACAGTGTCATTTTTTCATGATTTGGAACGACGCTAGGGGGTGTAGATTAGTAATTTCAAAAATGGTCGTTTTATTGTCACCCTAATGGGCATCTTATATAACCGTTTCAAGTATAAAGTACAGTGGTATTGACTAACTTTGTGCTTCGGTTGACTTCATGAAAAGCAAACCAAAAAAAGCAACATTTTCCAAACACATTAGGTACGTTCTTAAGTCCATCAGCACCTCATCGGTATTTTGATGACTTTTTGTTGCGGGAGAGTAAAGCGACGCGCTGTGACACCAGTGTGCAACATAAACAAAGCTTGATTATGTTGCGCGCGCGCGAGAGAGAGAGAGAGAGAGAGAGAGAGAGAGAGAGAGAGAGAGAGAGAGAGAGAGAGAGAGAGAGAGATCATCACATCAGACAGCTCAACAATCCACCATACGGTGAGGACCGATGATTTGGTCAACAAATGGCATCGAGAGGAAAGAGACTTTTATCGTACACATACCAATACACCAGTTATTTTGCATGCGCTAGTATTGAATTGCTGGTGAATAAGTTTCACTTCTGTGATTAGCACTGCGTGTCAGTCGAGTAAGCAGTTTAGAAACTGATTGGACTTGTGCCTGTCGTTTTTTCCTATTTTCTTCTTGGGCAACTTATGCACATCTTATGTACAGTTTAGTTAATAAATTGCTTATCCTAAACACTAGTTGCGCACGCTGAAAATAGGAGAAAAAACAAAGAACAAGTTCACTATCTCGCTTTTCAATTGCAATTAGAACACTCTTCCTTGCTTTATGGACTATACTTTAAATGCATTTTTTCAGCTTCCTACGACTAATTATATAGCTATTTCGTGTTGGGTCTACTAAAAAGGTCTATATGTACTCGTCTCGATGCTTCAGGCATTATTTGAAATGAAACCAAAATTGTTATTAGCATTTATAATTTAAGTTTGATTCGGTGGTAAGTAGTTCCTTCAAAATCGTTCGTGCTTTTGAAGATTCAACATTTGAATATCTCATCTTCAATTCGGTATTTTCCGCACAGCTGAACGGTCAGTTAATTTTTTCAGCTGATAGCTCAGCTTCAATTTACTGATTTTCAATGATATATTTTCAGAGTTTCAGCAAAACAACCGTCACTTGTACTGAGATTTTGGTTAGCTGAGTGCTCGGCTGCGTAAAACTTGGTAAAAGTTGCGGAAAAACTGAGAGTCGGTAGAACAAAATTAATGGTGTAGCTTCAAATCTGCTTAATTCGTTGACGTTGAAAAATGTCTGTATATGTATAGCACCCAAGCCTAAACAAACAGCCATATTATAGCCATATACTGTTGGAAAATAATTCAAACAATAATACGTTCAATGTTGCGGCTGTATACCAATCACTTAAGGGACCATAGATGTTTTTCTACGTTTTCTGTCCCATCTTAAAAAAATCATCGAACACGAGAATGTAAAATATATTGAGGTCTCTCGCGTAATTAAAAACACACTTTGGTGTTTAAATGCAATATTTAGCGACAAATGCAAAAACTGCTTTACTGCCCCTCTTCGGTACCTTGAAGTTGTTGTGGCAAAACAGATGAACAGCGTAATAATTGCAATGCGAATTTTGAAAATACTATCGAGAGTCCACAGAGTTCCAAAACAAAGAATAAGCCAGCGGTCACTGCTTGATGAATGTAAAATTCACAAATTTTACATTGAATGCGGTGTTGTTTTTGTCGAAAGTAACTTTTTTAACTTTAATTGGAACGAATTGGAACTTGAATTCGAGTTTGTGTAAAATGTGCAAATCCTAGAACTTATATGGACCTTAATCCAGTCACTAGTATATATTAATGTCAGTAAATCTACTAAAAATGCTTTCGAAAAAAACTCTTAGTTTTATCACTGGATTCATGAATTTATCAGTTATGCAGATGCTCTGGATCTCCCGGGAGATTCGGATGTAGCTACGAAAGTGAATATTTGAGTGAAAGTTTCAATCTTATTTTAGTTGTGATTTTCTACATGCTTTAAAAATTATTACAAAGGTTTTGAATCAGTTTTATTGATTGACCACATTATCTTTGTACAGTATTATTGAGGCCACACATGATCCATTTCGACACCGATTCCTGTTGGCCAACCGAATCAAAGACAGTAATATTTACCAAGTTCTGAATTTCTAACCAGGCCCGTAGCCAGGATTTTGTTTCGGGAGGGGCTTGAAAATTATTGCATAAATGTATAAATTCTGATGACTTGAGATAGTCACAGTAAACTGAATGTAATTATGAAATGTTCTTAGTGAAAACAATTCCATAACTAAGACAATAGACACTAAAAACTCTAAAAATATGTTGTCTGTTACAAGCAAAGCTATAGTGCATCGACGAATTAAATTTGATTATTATTAGTTTATAAGTTAGAAATTTCTCTCAAGATTCATCAAGAGATCAAAGTATTTAGGGCTGATTGAAAATGCTACGCATTCTAGACTACACGTTTACAAGGTGTAGAAGACGCTAAATTGGAATGAGTACAAAAATATCCAAAAACCCGCCTAACGAAACTTTACACGCATTTGCTAAACAGGAGAACGAAACTAACGTCAAAGTTGTCTCCATGGATAGGAATATATCAGTGTGAAATCCAAGTTTATCGCTGCAAAGAATGTCCGAACAAAGTGAACTTCAACTCCTATTTTCATGATCAGGCTACTATTACTAGTTCTGTGACTTCATCGAAGTATGCGTTAACTCAACTTTATGAAATTTCTGTTTAAATGATACTGATCATGTCGTAATTATAATCCTGAGAAAAACACATGTTTTTTCATTTGACTCTCGTGGGGAATGGGTTAAACGCTATCTTCGACAATATTATCAGGCAACTGAGAATAACTATCTATTTATTTATTTAAGTAGATTCTTTTTAGATACTTTCATATCATTGGACTTACGAATTAAAAATATCGTAGACTGATTTTCCTAGATCCCTGAAACTATAGTAAAAGTCAAAATGTAAAGTGAGTGCAAAAAACTACTGATTCCACTACAATGCAAGAATAAGATCATTAGCTCATTGACGTTCAGAATTTTGCAAAACCGTTGGAGCTTGAGAAGATTACCTAGATTAAGTAAATATTATATTTGAACATTTGAAGGTATTATTTCGGATTTCATGGGTTTTTGGACAATGTAAAATATATATTTCAATGATTTAATCTACTAATGAAAACTACCCAGAATTTAATCTACTGAGCGAAACTGCTCAGAACTTGTTCACTAATCGAAAGAAAATTACTTAGCACTGATTCTGAATGTGTTACCGAACGATTGAACAAGGCTCATACGGCAGAACCGACTCATTTGCTGGTATCGCAGGGTCGGCTAGCTACCGGGTAATCAAGGGCTACGCGGATCAAGAACAAAAACCTAGAACATTCACTTTTCTTATCACTGTTTTTATTGAGGTATTTGTTGTGTGTGGGTGTGGGATGACATATACAATTTGTGTTTTAATGTGGCGTGTGCACTACTGCTATCACTCAACGTACCGTACTTTTACTGCTGCTGTTGATGTGCGTCGCGACGCTTACGATGCCGACGGGCGAAATCCCCTCGCGGACGTCGGCGAAACTGGCCGGATGAAGGCCCCGGTACGATGGTGATCTGGATTGCAGTTGGACGGACCAGCGGGCGTTGCTAGCTTGGATGCAGGCAGGCGTCTTCCCTCCTTGGCGAGCATCGGCGTGACCGCGGCTAACCGCAATGGCCACCACCGAGAGGGGACCCTCCTTTGCGATTAGGGCCTTTGCCCGAGGGTATGAAGCGGAGGCGCGCAGCGCCGGATGACGAACGACGGTCCTTTACGATTAGGCGCGGAATCCTCCCGGATTCGCGTGCCGAACCGTGTGCTGAACGATTTGATGCGGCTAAGAGGCACTAAGAGGTCCTGAACGAATCGAAACACTTTAAACAAACTTCCCGCCCCAGAAGGGGGGGGGGGTATATTACACTTCACCAGTTAATATAAAACTTCAGCACACGGACGCCTGATATTAAAAGAGACCAGAGTTTGAAACTGCTGGCCCTTTTATAATAATTTTGAGATGCATTTCCCTCCAATTTTTATCCCAAAACCATTTTGAAAATTTCAGCATCGCGCGTCTCCAGGCTGGGTGGTTCAGCTACCCACCGAGACAAGCTGACAGTTTGCAGCGGTACGCACCCTTTCACTATCCTGCTTACTGTTGTTGTGTAAATTAGTACAAGAAACGTAAAAGTTCTACAAACAAACAAATAATATTTACAACAAATGGAACCAACGGTTACAAATGCTTCTAATTTACGTAAAATTAGGTAAATATATCACCACCAAAATAACTAGAAACTATAAACACAGGTGAGCTTAATAATTTCAGCATCACTTGCTTCCGACACATGGAAGAGAACATCGCACTTACATCTAATTTTCAAAAGAGGCTTTCTTTTAGAGTTGTCTGTTTTCAAATCACAGCAAATTATCCGTTTCCTGTGAAACTTTTGCAAAACTTTATGTCAATTCGTCAATTTTGCCTTTATGTTTGCGAATGTCTGATTTGTTCCTTGCTTCTCGCTCTGAATAATTATCCTTCCGAAAGGATTCCATTTCTCCCAAATATGACATGAATTTGCGAGTAAGCGATATCCGATCTTGTAGCGGAACATTGATGTTCTCATCGTCCATATATAGGAGGATCTTAATTATAGCATTGTCACTTTCAACCATGTGTTTTAAGTTGTTCGAAATGAATGGTTTCATCTGGGCTAATTTGTTGAGCGCTAAATGCCTGACATGGTAGAACTCGCTTCCGAAAGTCCAACCTCCATTTACACCTTCAGGAAATGTTCCACATTATGAATACTCGGTCCTAAGCGAATCATCAATAATTTTATAATCACCGTATTTGGCTGGAGAACCACTTCTTGCTTCTCGACAGATTACTACAGCAACAATTATAGTAACAGTTTCTTTTATTCTTTAGGCAAGACACACAATATAAAAGTTACTATTTTTATCGTTCGCGTCGCACTGGCTCGAGCAAAAGCATAAAGTGACTGAATTTCGTGACCATTGCCTTTGGTGGTTAGAAATAGCCTTCTTCAACTTTTTCTCAAAGATTTGTTCAAACCAATTGAGCAACAAATTTTGTAAAACATCGCCGGTTTTTGAAATTCATTTTTGAAAAATTTCGGGAGGGGCTTTAGCCCCCTAGCCCCCCCTCTGGCTACGTGCCTGTTTCTAACAAACAATTTTGTTTCAAAAACATTTAAATATGGCTTAAAATAATTTCGAATCCATTCGTTACAAAAATGTTACACCTAACGAAGGCTAACTTTTTCTCGTTGTTTCACTTCATATAGTTCCGTAGTAGATAGGGGAAAGTGGTCGGTTGTCGACAATTGACTCGTAGGTTCTGTACTACAACAATATTTGTTGAACAAGTGAAAACTTGCTTAAATTTTTTTTTGATCATTTGCTTAGTGTTATAGAAAGAAGCAGATCGATCGAAAAAGTATGCCCATAGAATATTTACGAAGTGAATTAATTTTATATTGTGGTTCAAAAATTGAATTCCACCGAAACGTTCGCCACAATTGTTTTTATTCTGTTTTTAAAAAGATTACTAAATCGGTTGTGCACCACATTTTTGTGGCAAATGCTTAATTCTCTCTAACCTAATCAATATGGGTATTTTCGGAACAGGCTTTACGAGTAGATACCAGAGATCAATTTTGGACGCAATTCTGAAAACCAAGATGGCAACTTCCGGTGAACTGTTTTTGATAATTTACACGGAAAAAGCCTATGAGTCGTGTTTTCACCGCTAGGTAGCACTGTATACACCAAATTGTCACGAACAGAGAGACAAGGGGCCATTCATAAACCACGTAGACCAAAATTTGAGAATTCGATTGCATTGCTTGAAAATCTCCCATCACGGTATTACACTTAAATGAGAGTAACAGGAGCACGTCTTACCTGTGAGGCGATCGTAAGCAAAAAGATGGCCGGTCGAGGTTGCTGCGATCAATGAGCCCTTTGGCTCGTCGTTGCTAACGCTGGTGTGCGTATACGAGCAATGATTTAACGGCTCAAAAAAATCGTGTTGCTCAAGGCATTTAGCTGAATACACTGCGGTAGTCCCGATCTGCCATGTCAAGCTTTATAGTGGTAATATTTTATGCTGGCGGCCATTTTGTTTTAGTCTTATGATTGATTATATGCAATTTTGCGATGTCATTATGCTAGAACAAAAGGAAAACTATTTGTTTTGTGATTTGAATATAATGTGGTTGTCCCGAACCGTCATGCCTAGTTTTCATTGCGGCAATGTGTTTTTTGCTGATATTTATGCGCGAGCGTTTTTATTCAATTGCGATGTGGCGTACTATAAGGGGCCATTCATATACCACGTGGACAAAAAACCTTTTTTTCTGACCCTCTCGTGGACAAGTGTGGACAATTCCTAAACCCCTACCCCCTCGCTAAACCGGAAGTCGCCATCTTGGATTTCAAAATAGCGTCAAAAATCAATTTCTGGCACCTACTCTTCAAGACCATTCCGAAAGTACACATATTTATTGGGTTATAGCAAATTTCGCCAAACAGTAACATACATTTCTGGCACCTACTCGTCAAGACTATTCCGACAATACCCATACTGCATGGGTTGAAGAGAATTTCGCTAAACCGGAAGTCGCCATCTTGGATGTCAAAATGACACCAAAAATCAATTTCTGGTACCTACTCGTCAAGACCATTCCGAAATTACCAATATTGTTGAGGTGCGGGACATAAGAAGTCCAGACCCGTCTCTTCCATCTTTCCGAAAATCTTCTAGATCTGTTGCATTCAAAAGGACTAGGCATATTTTTTGCGATAATTGCGAAATCCGTGCAAAAAAAAAACTTTTAAAAATATAGGGGAGACTGAGGAGACTTGATCCCCGGGGAGACTTGATCCCATCATTGTAACACAAAGGTGGATCAGAATACATTAATCGAATATACTAGAAAGTTGCGCAGTTTTATCTAAACATATGTTTCTTTAACAGAAAAAAATAAATTGGACATGTGTTACTGAATTTTTACCGATTCAAAGAAAAAAATCTCGGAAGAACTGAAGAAGATTTATTTTCTAAATTTTCAAACTTTTATACAATTGATAAAGTAACCCACTACATACTATATTTTTGCATACAGAATTACAGGAGAATGTCAATTATATGAATACGTTATAGTTGAGCTGATTTTTTTGTTCAGCTACACTTGTGCTAAAATTTGCTGAAATAGATGCTATGGGTTCACTTGATCCCTTCAAATTTGTGGAGATTTGATCCCCTTCGCCATGCTTCATACACACCACTGAAAATAACCAAATCCACACCAGAACAATTGGAGTCATTGTTGCCATAAAATAACAAAAAATACTGTCAAAATGAACGCTTCATCGTACAGAAACTTAACTGTAATTGTTTACTACAGTATACGTAGCAACCATGCATCCCATATTTGACGTTCCTCAACCATAATAACGACATTGCACAGAGATTTGCACAGAATTCGTAAAAAAAATCTTGTGAGAGATGCGTAATATGTAGTAACAAAAATAGTAATATGTAATCACAACAATTTAATCAATACCCCAATACATTTATAACATTGAATGGGGTTAGGTACCTATTTTTGTCCTATTAGGGAGAATACCACATTATTTCATTATTAATTTTATTATTTCAGCTTCTTTGCTTTGTTATTAGGAGCCATTTTTATTTCGATTATAGAGGTTTTAGCCTTAAGGTCATTCGCCTCTTATTAAGAGCCAATATAATAACAAAATTGTGCTGAGAATGGTGAATATCTTCTGTTTGAGCGCAGCAAAAACTCTAATCGAGTACCCCAATAGGGATCTTTAATTTGGAAAAATTGTGCCAGTTTTTCAAATGTATTGGTAGCGGGTGTCCTTACGAGTACACTCATATCATTCTTAAGCCTTAATTATTCTTTTATGATTTTTAAATTTAAAAAAACCAAATTAAATTCAACCAGCAAACTGACAGTTGTCCTACTAAATGACGTATCTGCTAATATCTCGTTCGCCTCATTGTTAACCGGGACAGCACCCCACACAGCATGATCTGGTACTTTGTCAATCCGCTAGCAGCCTGCCATCCCAAGTTTAATCTGCAAACTATGGTAGATCTGATAAGGCAACCTATAGAGTCGTGCAAGTCTCATGAGTTTGGATGTGTTATTGTCCTAAAAGGAAACAAACAAAAAATGTTTTTTTCCATTATTTTCGGGCCAAAAAATTGAAAAAGGACTGAGATATTAACTCACGGTACTAATCTGCATCAGAATATGCCTTAACCCGCACACCCCTAAAGATCCCTATTATCGCAACACCATTTGAGCCAATGCGTTAAGCAAAGATGGCAGAAGCTGCTCTAACCAAAGGCTTCAGATAGGTAGGATGATAATAGAAAAAGGGTAAAAATAGGCTTGCTACCCTACATGCTCTTTTAAACACGTTTTCAAAAAATAATCAAGTGTCCCCAAATTAGGGATCGAGTCTCCACTAATCAAAGAATTTTCCAGTTTTTTGTTGTTTTCCAAAAATGCTCATAGCTCATGTCCAGTATAATATTTCCATGTAATTTTTTTATGATTATCAGTCAACCCTAGAAACAATATAAAACTACAAAAAATACATAGTTTTTGTATCATTCCACGGAGTAGGATTGAAAAATAAAAAAGGGGATCAAGTCTCCTCAGTCTCCCCTAAGTCTTGTGTTGAGAGTTTTTTTATGCGGACTTTCAAATTAACGCGGTTTTACGAAGATTTTTGAATTACGCGGTTTTTACAATTAACGTGGTTTTTTACGCGGTACGTATCCCCCGCGTAAAAATCCTGGGTGTAATACATTTTCATTATACATGACATGACAACTATATTCAAGAAAAGAAATCAATATTCGAGTTCTAAAATTTTGTGAAAGAAAAAGACCAAATCGAAAACTTGAACCAGTAATCAGCGGTTTGAGTTTGGTCGTCTTGATCAGCTGGTAGGAGAAGCAGGATAATGTTCGCATAATGTATAGGAAGGATACTTTATGCCCAAATAGTCTAAACACCAAAAATGGTTTGGTTAAAATCTCGATGTTTCATGCATTTTAAAGATATTTGTCATCCCAAATTCGAATTCGATTTCTTAGAATTTTTTAGTTCCTTCTTATATGGGAATTTCATGTGACCGGACGATTAACAGTTTATATTTCCGGAACCATATAACCGATCCGTACGAAATTTTGTTGCAGGAAAATATACCTTTAATTTGAGGCTTTTGTGATAATCGGCCGAACCATCACCGAGAAACTGATAATAGCAAAAAATAACCCGAGAATAGTGATAAACCGTATTTGAGCGCAATGAAATCATACAACTGCGCGTCAATTAGCAATTATTACCATCCTGCCAGATGCGAGCCAACGAGCACACTGACGCCAAAACTTCGTTGACGGAAATCGTTAAGATAAACAAACGGATTTCTCGAAAGTTGTTAATTGACGATATTTGAGCTCTTACGGTGGAAAAAATAGTGTGCAATGGATTTTTGTCGTATATTACGCCATAATTACACTAGGCACAGTGGATAATCAGTGCATCTATGTGATTATTAGCGTAAATCGGGAATTTGGATGCATACCATAGAAAACATATCCCACCGTAATTTTCTGATCATAGCAAAGGTTTTGGACATCCGCATAGCTTCTTTGTGATTTACCAGCTGCCGATCATTCGTTAGCAGCAAACAATATATGAATTTCATGTAATTGTTTTCGCCGACGATTTCTATGACGCGCTCTCGTCAAATGTTTACACTCTAACGAGCTAGCCTAGTATATGTAAGCCGTGGTTGACGGTCCACGCATTCTCGAAAGAAGCTTATACAACAGGTAAAAGAAGCGAAAGAGATAGCATGTCTGGGTGCCGACCACGTGTTGTGAGAATGGAAATTTATTTCAGCCAACTGCATGCCCCACCATCATGCCAAGAATGAATAGACTTTTCTACGGCTCATGTACATACACGGCACATGACACAAACACTACATCACTAGCTGGTGGAAAATAATAAACAAAGACGGCAAAATCAAATGGGATTGTTTTCAACCAGGAAGCTGCAGAAGTGTTCGTGAGACCGGGCGACAAGAACTCAATGAGAAGCGCGATTGACAGATCTGTATGCGTACCGCGCAGTGCTACCACAAGTACAGATTTTTCTATATTTGCAGATTATTTGAATTGTATAGGTACAGATTAAAATGATGTCTAAGGAAACTACAGCATGGTACATATTTTTGGAGATAGAATGGTAAAACAATAGTTTTATTTGACATTTCTAATACTAAGTAATATTGAGAAGTTGTATATAGGATATATGAATTTACGGAAACTGTTTTTCTTTGGTGTGTAATACAAATTTATTTTGTAGTTTGACTATTCCAAACAAATGATTTGCTGGTGAATGAACTTATAATTGAAACCTTAACAATAGAACAAGTGATTTTTGCACTTAGAACTCAGTGTTCTTTGTATATTATTGTCGGAAAAATAAAGCAAGATTGGATAGGTTGATGTAAAAACGGCCAAATCAACCCAACATTATTCAACTAGCAAAACGTTTGCATTAACTTTCTTATTGCTGTAAATTTCGGTACAAATTTTCTGAAAAAGCAGTGCGATTTTTTTATTCCCGGTAAATAATATAAAATGTGGCATCACTGGTACCAGCTTTTTTTAGTTTCTCTGTGCTGCTCAGCAGCGAGGGGGGAATGGGTGGCGCAGCTCTCCAACGTGCAATGTTGCATTCGAAGCTTTGTATCACAACAGAGCAAAACTTTCTCTTTTGCTCACCGAAAAAAATTGCGGCAGCCATGTTTAACTCAACAATTAGGTCATCGATGACCAATTGTTGAGCAATGTTGAATTTCGAAACACGCCTATTGTTTGATAAACCATTCCATATTCGTTGTTCGAGAGTGAAACGATTTACTATCAGATTTGAATGATTTTTCTTCGAAAATTCAGTATATGCAACGACGTTGTTATATCGTCGCTGTTGTGCTATCTTATGACAAGCGCCATTTAGCACAATTCGAGAAAAACATTTTTTTAAGTTTGAGATTGAATATCTTGGAACTTATAAATGATACAAATAATTCAAAGAAGACAATTGATTCTTCTATCTATTCTGTATTAATCTTTCAAATATTACGAAGATCGGTTGACTATACGAGTTTTTACTATAAATATAAACAAAAGTCGCACTCACACGTGTCATAGGTGTGTATTGATGACAAAATTTGTATGGCCTGTCTAGGGTTGCCACCTCTGGAGAGGCTTTGACCCGGAGATTTTCACTGATCGGGGGGGGGGGGGGGGTGTATTTTGAGTAGAACGAGACAGAAATTGGAATCCAAGCGATTGCTCGGCATTTTAGAGCAATTTAATCGCTGTAAAGCTGTATTTTTTGACGGTTGAGAACGGTTTTATCGGTTTAATGTGGTGTAGTATTTCACTTCCCCGACTAAGTGCCAAGAACACAAAAGCACCAGCTACTCTCACTGTAGAGGATAAGTTGAACGAGCATTGCTCTCCTCCACAATTAACAGGAAAAGGAGAGCAATGGAGGCAGAGCTGCAGCATCACACTATGTGGTGTCGGTTATTCATCACCAACAAATTTTCATTTCGCAACAAAGGTGCAAAACTCACCTCCCTAGCCCAGTTAAGGATCGCTGCCGGAGTAGCAACAACACCGAAAGAACTCGTTTGATGTTCATCTAGTCAGTTGGATTAGAATATAATAAGCACCACTATGAGTGAAATGATTTGGTAAAATTGCAGCAAAAAAACTTTTTACACCATTTTGAACGACTTAGTGGAATGCAACATTTCAATTGTAGCATATGACGAAATATTACTTTCCTTAACCCTCCGGAAGTCGCGCATATGGCCTACCGAACGAGCAGCCGCTGGTAACCTAAGACGATTTCGCTAGATTTTCAGAGCGCGACTGCCGGAAGGTTAATTTGTAGTAATTTTATTTGTTTTTCATTTTCATTGCTTTGTGAAAGAAATTATTAATATTTGGTGCACTCATCTTCGCCACCTTGAAACGAAAGGTTAGTCGGGCAAAATAAATTTGAACCAGAGTAATAGTTAACTTAGACTTTTAAATGTTTTGTAAAGAATCAATTAATTCCAAAAAAAAATTCAACCTATGCTTCTTCCCACCAAACCCGGAGAAATTGATGTAGAATCCGGAGACCCGGAGATCGCTCCCGAAAACCGAAGTCTCCGGGTCAAACCCGGAGGGGTGGTAACCCTAGGCCTGTCATAATCGTGCATGCAAAATATTCCAGAGAAAAAAATCATCAATTATTAACTTTTATTCATATCATTGGCTTCTCTCCTTTTGTGGCACAGACCTGTTGGTCTATATTTATCATTGGCTTCATATGGTCTATAAGCAAGAGATGCATTTTGAAGGAAATGAGTCAGGGAATTAAGAAAAAATAGTTAGTTTTTGTTACAGTGTTACCGAATACGCTATATTTCCAGTTGAAAACTTAAGCTGCATTTTTCTCACAATTCTTGTATTTTTCTTTTGAAAATGATTATGTCATTGTGTTCTTAGATAGTTTTACACATAAAAATATCTTATACATCAAGATAACTTGAGCCGATTCCCAGACACAGTCATTTGAAGCAAAAAATTAAAAAATTCTCAGTACGTTTCTTGCTATATCTCAGTAACCAAGCAAAATGTCAAAATTCTGAAAGTGCCACGTTGTAAATTTTTTTGACAAGTGATGTGGCATATCTAACTCAGTTTACCCCAAAATGGCGTTTGTCATAAGACAGCACAACAGCGACGATATGTCTTATACTCTGAATTTAGCATATACCCCGATATTTTGTCAAATATCGTTCTATCTGTATAAAATATTAGATAATTGCCAACTGTTCAACAAAACCGGAACATATATTACTAAGATTATTTGGCGCTTCAACAATTTGTTTAGTTTATCTTTTTTGAGCCACATTTCTTGAAGCTATGGTTGTCAATTTTCTCTTGACCAGACTTTTAATGTAGGAACTCTGTACTGTCAAATACAAATTTCCGTTTGTCAGTACATGTTACTGATTTTTGTGTCAACTCTCTAATAATCTCTTGCCAAATCTAAAAATAGAGCGTTATGTCAGATTGTCGGTGGGTAAACTTCACCACAATAATTCAGTGCCACAACGAGACAGAAAGCTCGTTGGACAAACACGTAATTTTGTTTTTTGTCGGGATTTCACAAAAGTGTAGCTTTAAAGCGCCTTAGGTTATGCATTTATTAGGTTTTCAGAACAATTTTTCTGTTTTAGATTAGAAAGATGGATAGGACAGAGACATTACCGTAAGGGGCCGTTCATAAACCACGTAGACTCATAGGGGGGACGGGGGGGGGGTCTAGCAAAAGTCTACGTTTGTCCACGAGGGGGGAGGGGGGTCTTTGAAAAAGTCTACGTAGACTTTTATTTTTTGTTAGTTTCGTATCACTATAAATGGGATTTAAAGAGAGTTGTATTCAAAATATCGGTCTATTCAGTATTTATGACACTTCAAAGCTAGTACACTATTCAGGTAACTACTCGTTAAGTGACCACTCAACCCAGAACCCACGATTTTTTGGACAACCTCACACGTTATTGATTCTTGCGTATATTTTGATATAGTTTTGATCTAGGAATAATACAAAATGACAGTTCCAAAGACGATCGCCCAAAATTCCTCACGACGGAAGATTTTGACACTGAAATCATCTGAGACACCACTAGTTAGCAGACATGCATGGACCATTAAATGCATGAACCATAAAAGTTAAAAAATGGTCAAAGTTAAGCATTGTAACAACAAAACACCCGATTTTTAACAATAAGTGGATTATTTTTTTAGTTTTTATTTATTGATTTCGTTGGTTAAAGCAGTAGTGTAGTTAAACTTCTACAACAAAGTGTTTACCCGAGTTAATCAGTTTCTCTTGCAATCATTTACACTGATTTCAAAATCTTTAAACACCCGTTAAATTTTACGTCTTGACCCTACGCAACTCCGTGCAAACCGGTTCTACTCTATTTATCTTAGAAAATATTCGGAGTTAAACTGATACTTTTCGATAATACTCTAAGGTGATACGGCTATTAAATAAGAAAAATAAATATTTTTGGGAAGATTTAAATAGCTTCGTTCCCTTAATCAAATAAGCCAATTTAGATTATCTTAGAAATATTGAAATTTGTTCACGAAAAGTGAAATTTGTGTGCATGTCTAGTTTATTATTTTAGTCTAGATGATAGTACACATCAACAGTATTATTTTGTAATTGTTTCTTATAATTTAACAATTTTGAATGCACCAGTAAGGCTCAAAAAGTGTTTAGCAATTCTGCATTGTTGGTGTAGGTCGTACTTCGGCCAAAATTTGAACTAGTTATAGCAATATATCTTTTTACATGTACTTGATTGACTAACCTTGGAAAGAAGTATTCCGCTATACAAACGTTGGAAAGCCCCTTGAAGTGGTATTAATTGATTTGATCAGTCATAGACAAAAAACCATTCCTTAATATTTAAAAAGCTTGAAATAAATCTGAACGCTTATTTTTAATTGAACATTATAATGTGCTTCTTGCTAATTTCACATTTCCAGCGAATGAAAAAAAATTAAAAGTCTAATACGAATGCTACAATTTTTACTAATTTGTGAAAGGTTATATTAAAATATGCTATTTCGATATTTCTAAGGGAAATAGCTAAATAACGGTACAAGTACCCAGTCAAAAAGGACAAGTTGCTGGCTAACGGGGGGCTATTTGCCAACTCGGATGCGCTAATTACCCTTCAATTTGCCAGCAAATTGCTGGCAATTAGGGGGCTATTTCAAATGCAACATTTGGGCGATTTGCCGCCGTCATTTTTTAGCCGCCCTACCCGCCCTTAAATCGCCCTTAAATCGCCCAGGGAACGCGCCATTTAATCGCCCTTAATTGCCTAATATGAAAATTACAAATAATACTTATTTTCGGATTCATTAGCTACTCACATAAACTTATCACTACACTAGGTAATCACCACCAAACTATAGGAAGAATCAATGGTGAAACTGACATTGCACACCAAAACTTACCACAATCTGACTTTTATTAAAAGTTTAGGTTAGATATCTTGTTCCACTATATTTACACACTATTCCACAATTTCCCACATTTGTTGGTTAAATGAAGTGCACTAGACAAACAAAATACAAGCGAGAACACGCAAATCGTTTAAAAAAAACTATTTTAAGCATAAGCTAAACATGAACCGCCATGTTTGAAAAACGCAAAAACAACCAAATCCTTTTCAGCCGCCAGAAAATTTGTCTAAGTGTTGAAATTGCCTTTAAATCGCATTCGCACATTGCATTTGTTCCTAGGGGCAATTAGCACAGGCGAGTTGAGTTAAACGTCAAACTGTTTAAATCGCCTGACCATGTTCGTCCGCAATTTTTTTGACAGGGTTCACTTTCATCAAATCCTCTTTTCAGGGTTATCATATAAGGATAAATATGATATTTAAGATTTCGATGTACGTGTACCGATATTTCGGTGTTTCCATTAGATCTCACGAAATAACTGGTTTTAGTAAAACCGATCAGAAAATAGTCAAAACTGTGCCATTTGTATTAACTGCCTAAAGTGTATTCGGCTTCAATCCGTTTATGTCTCTGACATTACCCACCCTTCTTTTTTTGACGTCACTCTTTGCGCAACTGTTCTCTATCAACTGTGGTAAACCCCTATTCCCTTTTAAAAAAGCTACGCAGCCTCTTACCCCCCTGCCGTCACACATCATCACAAAATACAAAACTACCCCTCCTCCATATAATGCTACGTCATTTATGAATGGTCCCTAAACATTATCGTTATTGAAGCACAATATGCAGATTGTAATTAAATCAAAACAAACACCAATCAATATTCTCTGTTACACCAAGTTTAAAGTTTAGGAAACGGGTCACGGGATTTTGCACGGAATTTGGCCAGGGGAAAACCTAAAGCTCTGCCACTCTAAACAAATACCAACAATATCAAAATAGCGACGAATTTTAAACCTTAACGTTTTTTTTTCGTTTCGACGTACGCGTACGGCGTATTTTGCTATCCTGAATGAGCAAAGCATGTTTGTCAAGCTTCTCCATCAACGAGTTTGACAAACTTCTCCATCAACAAGTTTGACAAACTTCTCCTTCAACAAGTTTGACAAAGTGCAGCGTTACGCTGTTACGCCAGTACACAACAGTTCAAATTTATTTCACGAAAGATATCAAATATTTGACGTTATGACAAACAGTGTACTGGTAGCTTTACTGCTGGGGAAACGAAAATACACTAGCAATGATTTATTTATCGATATTCGATTCTGTAGATTTGCGAGCTAATGATGCATGCAGAAAAATATGTCGTAGTTAAAATGAAAATCCAAACTTTATATCAAAACGCAATAAAAATATTGATACTATCTAGAAAATCATTTAAAAAAATTATTTGTCATTTATATATATATATATATATATATATATATATATATATATATATATATATATATATATATATATATATATATATATATATATATATATATATATATATATATATATATATATATATATATATATATATATATATATATATATATATATATATATATATATATATATATATGGGGCATTCCACGCAAAATTTGCCACAAAAAAAATTTTTGCACAGATAATTTTTTTTTTCGGTTTAGTAGTCAAAAATATTCGACACGTATTTTTTTATTTCAACATAGTAGGCGAGACTTTCGAGATTTTTTGTGTTTAATTTCACCGTTTGAAAAAAACCTACTTTTTTCAATCGCTCGTACTGTCAAAAGTAAAGAAGGTACCAAAAAGTGCCCAAAACATGAAATCTGCGCCTTTTTCATAGTTTTCGGATGAAGTATATTAATACCTACTCAACGTATTGGTTTCATGGAAAATATTGAAAAGTTTTAAACATATCGATTTTTTTCAAACGTGGACATGATTTTTCTTTCTTTTTTTATTGGATGAAATGGGAAAATCATTTTTCTTGATGCCATAAAAATTTGGAAGTGGGAAATTAAATACTTACGGAGATATGAATTTTTCAATAGCGCCTTGCGCGCGAAAAACGTACCGCCACGCACTTCGCTCGTACTCAGGTTTGACTGTATGAGATTTTACACACTACCGCGTTGTGTAAAACACACTTGCAATTAACTTCATTATTTATTAGAAATAAATAAAAATAAACAATAATAATTATTCAACGGATTGACTTGATTTTTTTATGAGGATGCATAATATGTGTAGCCAGTCGATGAACCACGGAAAACTGAATAATAAAAATTCTCTCATTATTTTTAAGAAAAATGAATGAATTTTACATAAAAATATCAGATTTTTCGGATTTTATAAGGCTATTCCATATTCCAAAATTCAAACCATTTTATATTTTTTTTGTTAATCGAGTAAATAATAGTCCAAATTTTAAAAATCTTATTGAATTTCCTGTTTCAGTCAATTTTATCAAGAGTTATCATATTCGCCGGGGCGCTCCTCGACGTGGAAATGGTTAGACGTCTACTCTTGGAACGCTTGTGTGGTTCTGTGTGACTGAAATTTTTTCTCGTACATAATGAATGTATAAATAAACCTTAACATTACAAAAGCGGTCCATTGTTGCCTCACCTACAAAATCGTAAACCAAAATCACTTTCGGTTTAAGCACTTTACATCAGACGCCCCCCTAAAGGAAAACATACACAGCTAATGCGTTATGTTTGTTTTAGATTATTATTGTTTTATACTCAATGTTGTAGTTGATTTTATAATATAAAACAATTGGGAATATCTTTGCATGAGATAATTTTTAAAATGATTAAAATATGATATTTGTATTCTGGCGATAAATGATTGCTGAAGAGAGATTCTTGCAGTTCTGCAAAAATTTTGAACGAATGCTTTTCAAGTTTCTGGCGCTTTTTCAATCTTGTTTTCAGTTTAGTTACCAATCGTTTCTACGTCGTACTCTTAACTCCATTCTTTTTGAAAACCTTCAATGTTTGCATTTATTTTTCTGATGGTGTTCGTCAACATTTTAAAAATGTGAAACGTTGTACTAATTTTTTTCACCACAAATCTGACTGCATTCACCCCACACAGTGACATTTTCGCCCAAAAGCCCATGGAAAAGGTGCTTGCGACGAAGCCATTATTTGTCGAGCCAGTTTACAAATGATCAATGATGATCAAATGTGGACCGCAATTGAGTCGTACGATGTGGCAAGGAAAGCTGCTTTGTCACGCAATGTTTCAAGTTCAAATCTCAGAATAACATAGGAAACGTGCCAATCGAACCAATTTATTCTGATACAAGAGCAGAGAAAAATCCACAGAATTGTTTCGAAAAATGCCATACCTGGACCACAATCATTTCACTATGTTGAGACGAACGTGGACTTCAAATTAAAACTGAAAATCTTTTCTTCCGGCAACACTTTTGAATCATTAAGACAAAATAAATCTGAAATTAAACATACATCTAAATGCAATAAATAGCAAAGTTAATCGCAAGTGTGTTTTACACAACGCGCTGGTGGGTAAAACTTCATACACCCAAGTCTCAGTACGAGCGAAGCGCGTGGCGGAATGTTTTCGCGCGCAAGGCGCCATTGAAAAATTCATTTCTCCGTAAGTATTTAATTGCCCACTCCCAAATTTTTATGGCAACAAGAAAAATGATTTTCCTATTTCATACAATAAAAAAAAGAAAAAAATCATGTCCAAGTTTGAAAAAAAAATAGATTTGTTTTAAACTTTTCAATATTTTCCATTAAATCAATACGTTGAGTAAGTATTAATATATTTCATCCGAAAGCTGTGAAAAAGGCGCACATTTCATGTCTTGAGAACTTATCTTTTTTAGTTTTAACAGTACGAGCGATTGAAAAAAGTAAGTTTTTTTCAAACGGTGAAATTAAACACAAAAAAACTCGAAGGTCTCGCCTACTATGTTGAAATAAAAAAATACGTGTCGAATATTTTTGACTACTAAACCGAGAAAAAAAAATTATCTAGGCAAAAAAAAATTTGGGGGCAAATTTTGCGTGGAATTCCCCATATATATATATATATATATATATATATATATATATATATATATATATATATATATATATATATATATATATATATATATATATATATATATATATATATATATATATATATATATATATATATATATATATATATATATATATATATATATATATATATATATATATATATATATATATATATATATATATATATATATATATATATGCTGTCAGTGATAAAAAATAAAACGATTCATATCAATTAAAACACTTTTTCGAAACGACTGTTTATATTTTTAAAATAACAATTTTTCATGTCGTTTCAACACAATGCTTCATTACACCGTTTCTTTCCATTTGACATTGCAAAGTTGCTTCTGGTAGAGAATTTTTTATCGACAAGCTTGAAATGCAGCAGATTTCTGGAGCAGAAGTGAAGTGTTCCGGACTGCGTTTCATTTGTCATCAATTATTTTGGAATTTTCGGTAAGCAGGTAATTCATCCGTTATTGTTTCTTCTACCGCCGAATCAACGCTAATGTTTTTTGAGTGGCGGGCAAAGAAGAAACTATTTCCCACTTCGTTTCTTATAAAACGAACAATATTTGTTTTATTTACACTGTTGAGCGGAGAAAAAACAGATTGGTCAGAATAAAAATATCTATCTCGATCCTAAATCTAATAATTATTATATTTTTACAAGAACTGAACACTGTGTAAATCGCTGAATCGATGGAAATATGCAGATATGCAGGACATCCGTTTCTCATCAGGATTGGATCAAACAACATGACTTACGGGTCCATCCTCGGAACTTCAGGTACGGGTTTTGCAATTTCAATCAATAAAATCGATGTGAAATAAATAAATTAATGTCAAATAAAATACCTACCAATATTTCAAAAGCATTATTATTTATTGCAACTAATATATTTATTGTTCCGAATATTTTTGACAAGCCATTTCAATTATCAAATCTGTGCTTTCAAATATTTAACCTATTATTGGTGTTACCTGTATTGTTTTTTGATTCAAAGTAATTAACTTTATCAAAACAAATAAATTTACTTTGATCTAAGCACGAAAACTGCGTTGAATTATTTTTTTTTAGTTAGATGCCCCGTCCTGTCAAAAATGCCAACAATGTTGAATTGTTTTATTTCTAGCAAAAATAATTGTTGTTTCAACAAGAAATCTGCATAAGCCATAGAACAAACGTAAAACTTGTTGTTTTACGTTTGTTCTATGTTTGTATTAACAAACTTTCTTTAAATTCACAGTGTTGGCTCCTTGGTCCTAGCCAACACCGAAGACGATCGAAACCCACCTTTGGTATCTGCATGCAATCAGCCACAACGGGTCTGGTTGAAATTTGGTGATGAAACTGGCTCTGACTTAATACGGTCTAATTTTGCTCAGCCATGTATGCATGCATCTTGGGTTGTCATACGACCAATAAAATAGGCGCCCACGAATTGTTCACACATCACACAACACCTTTATTATACATATTAGATGGACTAACGACTATTTATTAAAATATTAACATCTAACATAAAATTTATACATCTGGAGTAATATCACATGGGTCCGTTGGACCGTCTTCACCGGAGATTGAAATGGCACTGTCCTGCACGTTCACCACTAGGCTAGCCCGAAGCAATGCAGTGTGATCTGCGATGTTTTCCCAGGCACTCTCTCGATCAGGCGATCTCCTGCTCTGGATTGGTGTATGACGATCGTGGACCACCACATGCTGATAACGTAGTGCAACCACCACTCTTATCACTGCTGATGGCACTACCACTGACGATGCGCTGCTGATCTCACTGGTGATCTCACTGATGGTCGTAAACGACGTGATATTGTACCGATCGGATGTGTTGGAGAGTAATGGAATGTTTGGACTGTTTATTCCAGGGATGTAGTGGAGGGTGGATGGTGCGACTCCTAAACATCCTCACCCACCCAGAAATAACAGCATTTCTGAAAAATAAAGAAAAAACTCCTCTTCGACAAGGACAGGATGTGGGAAGTGTGATCACTGGGGTTCTCCTTCAGTAGAATTATTGTCCTCGAAGCTTTCTGCAATAGGCAAGATGCACAGTTTCTCAACTGGTCGTGTCAGCAACCCAGTGGCTGTTTTCAGGGTCACCACTCGTACGACACCGTCTTCTCCCGGATGAACGACTTCGATTCTTCCCATCTTCCATCGGAAAGGAGGCTGATTATCGTCCCGAATAATGACCAACCTTCCGACTTCCATTTGTACCGGTGGACGCCAACGTTTCACTCTGCCTTGTAGCTGGGACAGGTATTCTCTCCGCCACCTCGTCCAGAAGTCTTGTAGCTTCCTTTGCACCAGTTGCCATTGTTTCAGACGATTTGTTGGAACATTTTGATAGTTAGGCTCCGGGATAGACTGCAACGAAGATCCTACCAGGAAGTGAGCTGGAGTTAATGACTCCAGATCGTTGGGATCATCGGAAACAGCTGTGATTGGCCGCGAGTTCAAGCATCCCTCGACTTGAACCAGCAAGGTGTGCATATCCTCAGGTGTGATTGGACTGTCACCGATGACCCTTAAGAGATGATGCTTGGCTGAACGGACAGCGGCTTCCCACAACCCGCCGAAATGTGGTGCACTTGGGGGATTGAAGTGCCAGTGTATTCCTTCTTCCGCACAATACCTTGACACCTGCTCGCAATGCTGCTTGTTTTTAAAAAGAGAGAAAAATTCTTGGATCCTATTGCGAGCTCCGACAAAATTTGTGCCATTGTCGGAGTATATGTCGGTGCACTTGCCCCTTCGTGCCACGAACCTTCTAAGTGCTTGCATAAACCGATCTGTGGACAAGTCCGACACCAACTCGATGTGTACTGCTTTGGTGCAAAGGCAGATGAATATGGCGACATATGCTTTCACTGCTCCTCGTCGTGGTACTGGTCTCAAGTACACCGGTCCGAAATAATCCACACCTGTTTTCGAAAATGGCCGAGAAACTGTCACGCGAGCTGATGGCAATTCTCCCATGAACTGCTGTACCGGAGTTGGTTTTGCACGAAAACATCTATGGCATTTGTGCACAATATGTCTTGCCATATCTCTTCCACGCAAAGGCCAGAAACGAAGCCTTACGACACTCAAAAGTAGCTGTGGTCCAGCATGAAGCAATCGCTCGTGGTAATGTTGTAGTAGCATCCGAGTGAAGCGATGACGAGCTGGAAGAGCTATAGAGTGCTTGGTATCATCCGATTCCTGTGAATGTTTTAGTCGTCCACCAAGCCTAATAAGACGATCTTCTGCGATACCAGGGTTGTACAAACGTAAAGTCGATTGACCTGATACTGGCTTACCATTCGTTAGAGCCTTCCACTCATTAGCAAACCCTTCCAGTTGTACACGACGAACAAGGGTTTCCTCTGCTTTCCGCAGCTCGATAGTAGTAATAAAACCAGGTGGCTGATTTTTCTGAGTGCGTAGTAGTTTAATGAGTCGCAACCAAATAGCTGTACGTCGAACCAGATCTGAATAGGATGAAAACTTGCAGATGTACCAATCGTTGAATTCCTTTACTGAAGAACATGTTGTTGAAACTACTGTGCGACGCCTTTCTTCGTCCCCTTCCTCGCTGTCACCATCGCCATGAGACTGAGGCCACAGTTCTCGAAATTCTGCCAACCAGGTGGGGCCCTGCCACCAGAAGGCGTTACTGAGAATGTCCTGTGGAGAAACTCCTCTGGATATTAAATCTGCAGGATTGTTTTTGCCAGGAACATGACGCCACTCCCATTCTTCTGTTAAGTTCTGGATCTTTGCCACCCTGTTGGCAATAAACGTGCTCCACGTCGTCGGAACCGCGTTAATCCAACGCAATACGCAGGTAGAATCAGTCCAGAAGTAAGCAGGCATTCTAATTCCGATGGATTTCGGAACCTTTTCGAACAACTGGGCTGCGAGAAGCGCTCCACACAACTCCAACCTCGGAATTGTCTGGCTTTTCAATGGAGCAACCTTTGATTTAGAGGTTAACAGTCGAACCGCTACCTTCCCCTCTACATCCTGGCTGCGAATATAAAGGCAAGCCCCGTATGCCTTCTCAGAGGCATCCGAGAAGCAGTGTATTTCTGAGGATACGGCACCGGGTAGAATTACACTTCGTTCGATGCGTATATCGTTGAGTAGCGGCAATTGCAAATGAAATTTCCGCCAACTCTCACCCACCATCGGTGGTAACGATTGATCCCAATCCAAACGATTTCCATCGTTGTCTCTAAGAGTCCATAAAAGCTGCATGAACAGCTTGGCGGTCGTGATGGTGGCGCCTATAAGTCCCAAAGGATCGAATAGTGTAGCTATTATCGATAAAACCCGACGTTCTGATAGTGCATCCGTTTCATCCGGTGGTGGAATGTTGAACTGGAACCTGAAAACATCAGTATTCGGTATCCACGTGAGCCCCAATGTCTTCACTGAGGGATCTGGGTCTAAACTTATTCCCTTGGTATCACGAATTGCCAAATCATCGTTGGAAATGCCTTCCAATACTTGCGACGAGTTCGACGCCCACTTCCTGAGCCGAAATCCACCACTATCCAGCAGTTCGTTTAATTGAATCCTTAGCTGCATCGCCTCATTCACATCATTCGAACCTGTTATCACATCATCCATATACGTGTCCTTGATGACTGCCCTTGCAGCCAAAGGAAATCGATACTCTTCATCTGTCGCCAGTTGTTGCAGCGTTCGAGTTGCCAGGAACGGTGCTGGTTTGGTACCATAGGTAACCGTATTTAGCTCGTACGTTGATACCTCCGCAGTAGGTGACGAGCGCCAAAGGATGCATTGCAATGGTCTCTCCTCCGGGCTGATCAAGATCTGTCGAAACATTTTTTCAACGTCGGCCACGAGCATTATCTGCTTGGTCCTGCATCTCAAGACAATCGACCGTAGATCCTCCTGGATTACTGGCCCCACCAGCAATACATCGTTTAACGAGATGCCCGACGATGTGTTACAGGATGCGTCAAAGACTACTCGAACCTTCGTAGTAGTGCTCGCCTCCTTAACTACAGGATGATGCGGTAGGTAACATCGTCTAACTGGATCACTCGCCGTTGCCTCGACCCTTCGCATGTGTCCTAACCGATGATATTCCTCCATGAATGAAACGTACTGTTCCCGTAGACCAGCGTCCCTTGCCAGCCTTCGCTCCGTGCCTAAGAGCCTTCGGAATGCGATGTCCCTTGAATCGCCCATCCGAGCAAGGATTGCTTCGTCCTTTGGTAGAGAAACAGTATACCGCCCATCTGCACCACGCTGAACTGTTTGGGCAAACAATGCCTCACAGCGCGCCTCATCAGGTGAATAATTTACCGTTGATTCGATTCCCTCGCAATCCCAGAATCGTTCCACCAGTGCTTCCAAACTATCCGACGTGGAAACATTGCAATTAATCTTTAGTGACTGAGTGGGGTTTGATAAGCCGCCGCAAACCACCCACCCAAATACCGACTCGTTTAACGCTGGCATTTGCTCGCCAAGTAATATTTTCCGACCAGTTACGAAGAAGTCGAAAAAGGTTTCAATGCCGAGTACCATGTCCACACCCTTGGACACACAGAATGACGGATCGGCCAATTTAATACCATTTGGAATTGCCCATCCTGCTGCGTTGATTGTGGCTGTCGGTAGATTTACCGTCACCTTTGGTAATACGAGAAAGCTCATTTCTCGTGAAAAGTCAGAAACGCGCGACCGAATCGTGGTTAAAATCCGCTGCTTGACTTTAGTGGCGGTCTGACCTATTCCGAGAACCGAAATTTCTACCTTTTGTCGTCCAACCTTCAACCTTTGACTCAATCGCTCCGTTACAAAATTGCTCTCCGACCCCGAGTCTAGCAGGGCACGAGCGGGGAAATGTCTGCCGTCATCATCCTCGATAACGACTACTGCGGTGGCCAGTAACACCTGCGATGAAAATTGTTGAACTGTGTTAGATGCTGACACATCGGTAGCTGCTACGTTGGCCACTTGAAGAGATTCAGGTGCCTGAGGCTCCTTGGATGTAGATGCGTTCTCACCATTAGCAATTTTTGCTCCCTTGGCATTATTTTCCTTCTCTCGTTTGAAGCAAACCATCGTGTGATGCCGACCCTTACAATTTCGACAGGAAAATTTGGACTGACAATCCTTCGCCTGGTGGCTCTGCCTAAAGCAGTTACGACAGAGAAAGTGAGTCCGAAGTAGTGCTTCCCGATCTGATACCGACATCCGCTGGAATGCACCGCACTGATACAGCAGATGGTTCGCCGTGCATGCCACGCAACGTCCCCCAGACGATTGTGCTGTACTGTAGCTAGTCTTCACAACAGGTGGTTTCTGTTTCGAAGGCACTTGTGACTGCTGGGTGCCCCTGTTGTCCACCGACCTTGGTGGTAGCGACTCCAACACCTGCACTCGATGATGAAGAAAGTCTGTGAGATCCTTCAGTGTATCCACTTCCTTGCTTGACGAGCACTCTTCCCACCCCCTACGAGTCACTGGGTCCAGACGCGCGGTGAGAAGGCTAATGAGAAGAAGATCCTTGTAATCTCCAGGTTGTACAGCTTGATCGAGAGTTTGGACAGCCCTCTCAAAACTCTCCAGAAGAATGTGTAGCTCTGATGCGGACTCCTTCAAAAGGCTAGGCAACTTGAACAGCGACTCCACCTGTCGCTTTCTCAGCAGCTTGCTGTTGTTGTACCTTTTTAACAACATTTCCCAGGCAATTGGATAATTTGCCTTAGTGATCTGCAAAGGGTCAATAAGGCTCTTTGGTTCACCTTGCAGACACCCCTTGAGGTAATGGAACTTTTCAACTTCGGGCAAGTCCGACTTCCAATGGATGAGTGAAGTGAAAAGGTCCCGAAAACTAAGCCACTCGTCGATGTCACCGTTGAAAGTCTGCAGTTTTATCTGTGGGAGGCGTACGTGATCCAACGTGCCATGCATCGACGTCTCTCCGACACGGATGGACTGTTCCAAAACCGAATGTTCCTGTCGCTCCTTGACCCTATCTACGAGAAACGATTTTGCCCGGTAGTAATAGTCACTAAATTCCTTTCGTTCCTTCTCGTAACCATCACCATCGGCAGGAAAATCATCGTGGCATTTTATCTCGACTAGGATATCACCAAACCTTTCCCACAGCTAGTCGAGTTTCTGCAGGCGTATTTCCGCGTCGGTGATAGTAGTTTCTTCCGTGCAGTTCTCTACAAACTGCCATATATCGTTGAACGAGGACTGAACACCCTTTAACCTCGTCGTCAGCGTCTTCAGGGATGCTCCTTTCTTGGCAGCGGATGATGCAGTAGGAGGCATGGTGGTTGTTCGTCAGAAGCGAGAGGAGATGAAATTGGTGTAGTATACTGCGATTGGTCCTAGCCTCGCCAGGCATATACTATTCTGTATTTTACCTGGACGAAAAAATGCTGCGCAGAGATCAAATGCAGATCTCAAAGTAAAATCAGCAGTGGTACTCCAATGTTGACCTTGTATTCGTTAATATTGCTCAGGTGCGCGGCGAAAATTATTTATTGCGAGAAGAGGAGGAGAATTCTGGTGTAGTATCACTAAACCTTGGCCACGGCTGGCCATATACCACTGTATCTCACCTGGAGAAACAAGCAGTGCAACCGAACATCCCAATCCCAGGTAAAAGAATCCAAATAGTTTCGTGCAAACTCAATCCAGGGCTCAACAAAGGTACAAGAACACAGTCGAAGAGGATAACAATAATCAAGATGTGTATTTTCCGAATCCAGCCTCGGCTGACATATACTCTATTCTAGACTAACCTGGAAAACCTTGATGTGGCGCTCCCTCTTCGAATCACGTCCTTGATCCCGATTTAATTGATTGTCGAGAGTTTCTGACAAAGTCTTCCTTGACACTGGTTAATGATGATGAAACGCAACCGACGTCGATCACGTAGTAAATAATTTCGCCAAACTCCAACCGATGATCGAGTGCCGATGTTCATGGAAACGGCAACCGTAAATGAAACACAATTCCGATGATATCGATTTCATCTCCCGCAATCGAGAAACAATTTGGTATCCGAACAACAGCAAGAAAAATTGGTGTTAGCACGAGTTTGTGTGCCAGCTTCGGCTGGACATATAGTAGCGGATCAACTCACCTGAGAAAAATCCTTTGGCGCCAATGTCCAGGCGAAAAGCGATGGCGGAATTTGAGCGTCGATCCAACATGCGATGGCCGATCAGGTATTGTGTAATTGTTTCCTTTGGTAGAGCAGCGATGGCGGTTTTTAATAGTGCCCGCGATGACAATGGCGCCGACCCAGCATCGACGCGTCCGCTGGTAGGTTTCTTTGACGCCAGACCCGGTCCGGGATCCGGTTCGAAGGACCAAAATGTTGGCTCCTTGGTCCTAGCCAACACCGAAGACGATCGAAACCCACCTTTGGTATCTGCATGCAATCAGCCACAACGGGTCCGGTTGAAATTTGGTGATGAAACTGGCTCTGACTTAATACGGTCTAATTTTGCTCAGCCATGTATGCATGCATCTTGGGTTGTCATACGACCAATAAAATAGGCGCCCACGAATTGTTCACACATCACACAACACCTTTATTATACATATTAGATGGACTAACGACTATTTATTAAAATATTAACATCTAACATAAAATTTATACATCTGGAGTAATATCACATGGGTCCGTTGGACCGTCTTCACCGGAGATTGAAATGGCACTGTCCTGCACATTCACCACTAGGTTAGCCCGAAGCAATGCAGTGTGATCTGCGATGTTTTCCCAGGCACTCTCTCGATCAGGCGATCTCCCGCTCTGGATTGGTGTATGACGATCGTGGACCACCACATGCTGATAACGTAGTGCAACCACCACTCTTATCACTGCTGATGGCACTACCACCGACGATGCGCTGCTGATCTCACTGGTGATCTCACTGATGTTGTACCGATCGGATGTGTTGGAGAGTAATGGACTGTATGGACTGTTTATTCCAGGGATGTAGTGGAGGGTGGATGGTGCGACTCCTAAACACACAGTATTTTTTTCTGCGTGTGGTATTGTAAGACGGAAGCCTGATCGGCAGGTATATTTTTCATTTTAACTATGTTCTAGTAGCATTATTAGATGAACATTGCATTAATTTCATTTAATGAATGAGAATCGCAAATTACTGAGCATGCATCAAAACGAAATTGAAATTTCGGATTGTCATAGGAAAACGAAAGTCGCTGCTGCTGCTACTCGTTTTCGTAGAATCGAGAGAGGAGGGGACATCGCCTTTATTGTTTTATTTTTTCATGCATTTAGCGACGAAAGAGGCAAGGAAAGGACGAAGATGAATTCTCCGAATTTCGTCATTCATTAGGCGTGTTTTGGAATTCAACATTGCTCAACAATTGGTTATCGATGACCAAATTGTTGAGTTAAACATGGCCGCCGAGAAATTTTTTTGAGCGGAAGAGAAAACTTGCGCTCTGTTGTGATACAAAACATCGGATGCAACATTTCATGCTGGATAGCTGCGACACCCATACCCTCTTCATTTTGAGCGACAAAGAGCATTTTATTTACCTCCTACCAGGGTTACCGGATGAACAGAATTTTTATAACATTGCAGATTTATTTAACCATCCCTAATATTACATAGGTATATTTGGCAGGTTAAAGTGGGAACAGAAATTCAAAACCAATTTTATCATTTTTGATTACTTGAAAAAATGTTCCACTGCTTTTCATATTAAAATTCCTTCCACACATTTGTTTGTGAACGAGGATTTCTTTTTTTTTTAATTCTTACTGACACAACAGACCTGGCACCACTATCTGTCATACATCTGATTATCATCATGACATCAACGTTATCTTCAGCTGGGCAACTTAATAAACTTAGGTTTTAGAATTTGTTTTTTCCTAACAACACATATATTCGCAGGCGTGAAGTTCTATTACCGATGTGGTCATTATCACCAGGCATGTGGAGAAGACTTTTCACCAAATGGCTGTCAACATTCGGTCAACACGGTTCCGCCAGTTCGGTTCACGGAGACCGGATGACAACGGTGTGCTTTATCTGCTGCAGCCAGTTACGGGTTTCCATACGAATCGAGCGAAGGTTCTCGGTCGACCCAAGCATAGTGAAAAGTGGTTCCAGACCAGCGAGACCATAACGAGCGATAGTATAAAGATGTAGAAAATTACGCCGAAGACGATCTCCGAATATAAAGAAAATTTGTTACAGGAGTTGAAGAAGGATTATCAAGTGCGTTTTACATCTGTAAACACCCCCATTAAGCCAAATCAAATGCAGAATACCAAGTACTATAACAAGAAAGGAATGAAGCCTAATTACCCAATGCAGATACGGTTTGTGCATCCGTCGAGGGATCTATATGGGTGCGGTGGCACTTGATGAAATATGTCGATGGTAAATAATAACGGCTCTTAAATAAACCATTCCTAATTTGTTTGATCTTACAGCACATAGCGAGATTACCTTCAACACTATCTCATTTAATAGTCGTGTGGGGAATGCCTGCCAGAAATGCGAAAGCTCTCTCATCTCAGCTGTCCCAGTATGTCTACTTCAAAAACAAAAACGTCCAACGGTCAATCCCGCCATCAGACCTACTTTATAATGGAACATCGTCCGATTACCCCAAATACTTGTTACCCATGGGTGGTTCAACGCAACAAGCTAGTCTGTGGATGTACTACTATTGCTGATCAATAAAGATTATGGTTACTGCAGTTTCTACATAATTCGACGCAAAGTTCTTCCAATAGCTCTACAAAAAATTTCAGAAAACAATTAATTTTAATGTGCTTAAAAATGATACAGTACATTATCAGGACACAGAATATAAATGGCTCGATTCGCACGTCCCCTTGTTATGCGGAGACTCGTGCCTTACCAAGTCGTAAAAGGGAAAAAGGGTAAAAGGGAAAGGGAGGTCAAAAAAAGTAGAAAAAAGGAAAATGACAACACAATACAAGAATAACACAAAACAATCAACCGTCTGGATTCATCACTCCCTAAAAAATAACGAACACTAGTGATATAGCCTATAGCTCTGTACCACACTGGGTTAGGAATAATATAGAGTTTTAGCTCCCTGTACATCGGTTCATCTATGTATGAAGAACCAAAAATCCGAATAGGCAATTGCATTACTGCGTAGTAGTTACATGTCAAATGATATGAAGTTCCGTATTCCGATTCACAAAGATTCAGGAATCAGAATATATTGGCTCAAATCGCACGTTCTGTGTCTGTAGTCGGGGATTTGCGCTTTGCCGTGTTTTTTCGTCATTTCCTAAGCGGAAGGTTAGGAGAAGGAGGAGGGAGAAAGTAGAATTGGAAGCGCAGGAAAAATAACACATACACAAACAGCAGGTAAGTTAAACTCACAAGCTGTTCAACTCGCCTGCGAATAAGCCTAAAGCTCTATCACATTGGATAAAAAACTATAGTATGTTTCTAAGTTTCGGTCGGCAATACATGGTGTCGTTTATGTAAGGCGGGCCGAAAACTCGAAATCGCAATAGCGCTACCACTGGACAGTTGCATATCAGATGATATAAGGTTCCGTAGTCGGATTCACAGTTGCCTTGTGATAATTAAGTTTGCAGTGGACAGTTAAAGCCCTGGTCAGTATGCCACAGTGGATGGAGCTTCGAAAAATGTAGGAGATTTTTCTAAATCACTGGGCACGGTTGTTCTAGAAACGCCTTTGTGTGGTGACACGTTTTTAGATTTCTCCAATAATTGTAGTGCTCGGAAAAAAACCCAGGACCGTATTTTTTCTCTTATCTAACTTGTCGAAATTGGCAGGGCGGGCTCAGGACCAATGAAGTCAATCGCCAAACCTGCCTGGCCAAATCGTCAGCCCATTCATTTCCAGTAATACAGAAATATCCGGGTACCCAGACGGGATAGATAGTGTTGACAATGCTTAGATCTTCGATATGGATTTAGCAATCGATCACTACATTGGACCGTGATTTGTCTGAGCTATGAGCTTTGATTGCAGCCTGAATGTCAGAGCAGAAGTTAATAACTTTACCGGACAAGCTTTGTTGAAGGACCGATTGTACCCCGCACATAATCGCGAAGATTTCTGCTTGGAATACAGTACAGTATCTACCTAGTGAGTGAGATTGTTCTAATTTCATTTCACGACAGTAGACACCAGCACCAGCACGTACCTCCATCATAGAACCGTCAGTGTAAAAGACCACTTGCGTTTGTAGTTGTCTTTCCATATAGCCAGACAACCACTCCTCTCGAGAGGAAAACTACATGTGGGTGTAATATCGCTGGGAGCAAGAATATCTTCACCCCATGTAGCCATTTGTGATCACAGTCGTGTATGACTGGTAGCAAGATCAACATGGTTACTGTTCCAAAGCCCAGTAACCTGCAGTCTGTACACACGATAGTGCTTCTTGTTTGAGGTGTATGTGAAATGGTTTGATATTAAGAAGTACCTCAAGAGCAGTAGTCGGAGTCGTGGTGAAAGCACCGGTCAATGCCATGAGCGCCATTCTTTGCAGATGGTTTAATTTTTACTGGACCGCCATCACGTCTCTCCTCTACCACCGCACAAGGCATCCGTAGAACAGTATTGGACGTACAATTGTCGTGTAAATCCAATAGATGTATTTAGGTATAAGACCATAGGTCTTTCCAAAATCTCGTCTTCACTGCCCAAAGGCCATGCACGCTTTCTTGAATCTCAACTAATTGTGAGCAGACCAATTCAGTTTGTAAACCAATACTTCCTTGACCTGATTCAAAGTCTGTACTAACAGGTTATCGTGCTCAATAAAATTACAAATTACAAAATTACCAACGAACCCCGGTTGTTATTCGCTTCTTCGTGAAGAGAACCATTGAAGTTTTGTTTGGGTCAACTGATAATTTGACTTGTCGGCACACATCACTGTTCGACAGCTCTTAATGCTTGTTGCTTTCCAAAAAGAGGTCCCAGTTTCTAGATTTAGGATTACGATATGTTATCACATTGAAGGTGACATCAAAATGATCGAAAAATATATATTTATGATCGGATAGAGACGGTTCAGCTTCATTTGGAACCTGGCAATTTCCCAGCTCATGAGAAATTCTTTCAAAGCAAAGCGTTATATCTAACACCTCTCTCAAACCTCGCAAAAGTTGGTCGATTTCCCACATTCAGAATATGGAGATTTGTACTACTTATGTACTCCATCAGTTCAGAGCCTCTCAGATTGATGTCTGAGCTGTCCCAAATGATGTTATGAACATTTGCATTACAGCCCATAATGCGCGGAAACCCATTTCTGCTACAATATGATGCAACGCTTTTGAAATCATCACAAGGAGATGATTCGTTATGCGGTAGATATGATGAACAATATAAATACTTTTTGTCTATGTTACCGATAGTCAGTGTAACTGATTACACAGATATCGTGAGTTTTTAGCTCCGATATGAAACACGCGTCAATAGCCTTATTTGCAAGAATGCAAGCACGAGGCATTTCACGTGGGTTGGCCATACCTGTCTTATTGTAAGCAATGAAGGCAGTGTTAAGTAACTTTTCAATACAGAAGTTTCCTTTATGGAAATACGGTTATTGAACTAACGCTATGGAAGCTTTACCTTCCTGCATGAGTCGAGATAAATTCATAGTTGCTGTACGTTTATGCTTTGAGATTGATTTGTGCAATTCTAATCATTGTTGATTAGAAAAAAACATTTCGTTTCCAACATAAATTGCACAACAATTAGAGGGCACCAAGCAAGTTAGTATGTTAACGCATATAGCGAGCCATATTAGGTTTAAATGGGACACGATCATTTGATTCCCACGATTAGCGAAGAAAAATAATGGTCCACTGTGTCAGAAATTCTCATAACACAGTAAGGGCAAAACCCAAAATTCTCCATGCGCGACTGGCATATTTTAGACCCTCCAGTCATCAAGTCCTCGGCACGGAACTACACCTTGACTTAGGGACTCCTACTTTCAGTCGCCTCCTACGACATGGGAGTCAGAACCCAGTGGTTGAATTCTTGGCCGGATACCACACGGGCTCTGGGCAGGTTTGTCTGTACACATCGAAATTTAATAATCGATACCCAGCCAAACTTCACCGAACTACAATCAGCCGAGAGTCTCAGAAAACCACCACCCAACAGAAATTCGGCAAAATTAAGCGGATCATCGGTGAAAGAACTTCGGTCCGTAAAGCGAACGTTCCGCTGCGTGATGTAGCATAGTGGGGAGTTCGTCCAGCTCTTCCCTGGCTCTGTTCGCCATTGAGAATATTTTAACAATTTTACCTTCAACAATTTTACCCATAGCATGGGTCGCATGACACTATGGAATTGGGGTTCCCTGTTTGGTGGGTTCTTACCACCGGAACAGATAGTCCGTAGTATAATTCTTAGCCGGTTGAAACTACTACCGACACTACACGGCTTATCTAGGCTGTTCGGAGAAAGAAACTGACACTGAAGGACAGCCCATACATGGCCATTGGCCAAACAAACAATAAAGAACCAAAAATCCGAATACGCAATTGCATTACTGCATGGTAATCACATGTCAAATGATATGAAGTTTCGTATTCGGATTTACAAAGATTTCACCCTCACTATTTACTCAGCACGCTGAATAGAAGCCATGTGATAATTGAATTTACAATGTCCAATCAGTACTCTGGCTAGACTATTACAATTTTGTTTAGAAAAATGCAACAAATTCTTAGACATTTTCGCACTCACATCCGACAGGAAAGTTTATGTTTAAACACAAGGTTACAATCTAGGCATGTTAGGATGCAGTCCAAGAGCGAATCCTGTACTTTTTTCAATTCGTTTATTTGATTGGGCATGTTGCATGAGCTGATAGGAGCCTTAGGTTTTTTATATAGTTACAGAAAAATACTATTTTAATGTGCTTCCATTGATTTCTTCGCACGCAATTTACCTTTGCTTTGAGATTCTTGCTAAAGCGAGCATTATCGGCATCCCTGACAATGCCGGGAGCTCATTCAGTCTGCTACCTTGATCGTCGCTTTCGTCCATAGTATCATTGCTGCTGTTGTCTTGAAGGTTACGGTTAATAGTTTTGATACACTTCTTCATTTTGCTGGCTACGGTCGTGAAGCATACTTCCTTGTCTACATTTTATTTTGGCGGTGATGTTTGTTCACCGTCGCATCAAGTTGGACAATTGTCTGTGTATTAGCTGTGGGCGTTGAAGTCTGGATAGTTGTGTTGGTTGTAGGTGATATTTTTTATTCTGGATTTCCACGCACGGTTTTCAATAATGCACAGATTTTTCACTGAAATAACACGTGCAGTTTGTTGGTCATCCGTGCACAGTGTGGTCTGTGCTTAGAGAGTGCCGTGTTCCCTGGTCACAAACGAAGGTTTGGGGTGTTTCAGTCGTATGGTTACCGCCTGAAGGCCGTTGGAAATGCCGGGGAACAAATTCCTCGAATCAGTGACGTAGCCAGAAATTTGATTTGGCGGAGAGTTTGATGAAAATTGTTTGTTTTATGAAATTGCTTGAATTTAATGTAAGTTTGATAAATTAGTAAAATTTCAGAAGCAAAATTAGTTTCAAATATGCCTTGTGATAATTTCTTTTATAATATATCAATGTAGTCAACGAATGCAAATACAAAGTACACTTTTAAAGCGGACTAAAGGTTCAAAAACTTTTCTAAAGGCCAAGATCGCATAACTTCGAAACCATCAACTTTGAAGGTTAACCAACCGCAAAAAACTTGGTCCTATGTCATTTGATTCGTTTGGTTCATTTGATTCATTTTAATCATTAGATTTATTTGAATCATTGGATTCATTTGATTCATTCGATTCATTTGATCCATTTGATTCATTTGAATCATTTGATTCGTTTGATTCATTTGATTCATTTGATTCATTTGTTTCATTTCATTCATTTGATTCATTTGATTCATTTGATTCATTTGATTCATTTGATTCATTTGATTCATTTGATTCATTTGATTCATTTGATTCATTCGATTCATTTGATTCATTTGATTAATTTGATTCATTTGATTCATTTGATTCATTTGATTCATTTGATTCATTTGATTCATTTGATTCATTTGATTCATCTGATTCATTTGATTCAATTGATTCATTTGATTCATTTGATTCATTTGATTCATTTGTTTCATTTGATTCATTTGATTCATTTGATTCATTTGATTCAATTGATTCATTTGATTCATTTGATTCATTTGATTCATTTGATTCATTTGATTCATTTGATTCATTTGATTCATTTGATTCATTTGATTCATTTGATTCATTTGATTCATTTGATTCATTTGATTCATTTGATTCATTTGATTCATTTGATTCATTTGATTCATTTGATTCATTTGATTCATTTGATTCATTTGATTCATTTGATTCATTTGATTCATTTGATTCATTTGATTCATTTGATTCATTTGATTCATTTGATTCATTTGATTCATTTGATTCATTTGATTCATTTGATTCATTTGATTCATTTGATTCATTTGATTCATTTGATTCATTTGATTCATTTGATTCATTTGATTCATTTGATTCATTTGATTCATTTGATTCATTTGATTCATTTGATTCATTTGATTCATTTGATTCATTTGATTCATTTGATTCATTTGATTCATTTGATTCATTTGATTCATTTGATTCATTTGATTCATTTGATTCATTTGATTCATTTGATTCATTTGATTCATTTGATTCATTTGATTCATTTGATTCATTTGATTCATTTGATTCATTTGATTCATTTGATTCATTTGATTCATTTGATTCATTTGATTCATTTGATTCATTTGATTCATTTGATTCATTTGATTCATTTGATTCATTTGATTCATTTGATTCATTTGATTCATTTGATTCATTTGATTCATTTGATTCATTTGATTCATTTGATTCATTTGATTCATTTGATTCATTTGATTCATTTGATTCATTTGATTCATTTGATTCATTTGATTCATTTGATTCATTTGATTCATTTGATTCATTTGATTCATTTGATTCATTTGATTCATTTGATTCATTTGATTCATTTGATTCATTTGATTCATTTGATTCATTTGATTCATTTGATTCATTTGATTCATTTGATTCATTTGATTCATTTGATTCATTTGATTCATTTGATTCATTTGATTCATTTGATTCATTTGATTCATTTGATTCATTTGATTCATTTGATTCATTTGATTCATTTGATTCATTTGATTCATTTGATTCATTTGATTCATTTGATTCATTTGATTCATTTGATTCATTTGATTCATTTGATTCATTTGATTCATTTGATTCATTTGATTCATTTGATTCATTTGATTCATTTGATTCATTTGATTCATTTGATTCATTTGATTCATTTGATTCATTTGATTCATTTGATTCATTTGATTCATTTGATTCATTTGATTCATTTGATTCATTTGATTCATTTGATTCATTTGATTCATTTGATTCATTTGATTCATTTGATTCATTTGATTCATTTGATTCATTTGATTCATTTGATTCATTTGATTCATTTGATTCGTTTGATTCATTTGATTCATTTGATTCATTTGATTCATTTGATTCATTTGATTCATTTGATTCATTTGATTCATTTGATTCATTTGATTCATTTGATTCATTTGATTCATTTGATTCATTTGATTCATTTGATTCATTTGATTCATTTGATTCATTTGATTCATTTGATTCATTTGATTCATTTGATTCATTTGATTCATTTGATTCATTTGATTCATTTGATTCATTTGATTCATTTGATTCATTTGATTCATTTGATTCATTTGATTCATTTGATTCATTTGATTCATTTGATTCATTTGATTCATTTGATTCATTTGATTCATTTGATTCATTTGATTCATTTGATTCATTTGATTCATTTGATTCATTTGATTCATTTGATTCATTTGATTCATTTGATTCATTTGATTCATTTGATTCATTTGATTCATTTGATTCATTTGATTCATTTGATTCATTTGATTCATTTGATTCATTTGATTCATTTGATTCATTTGATTCATTTGATTCATTTGATTCATTTGATTCATTTGATTCATTTGATTCATTTGATTCATTTGATTCATTTGATTCATTTGATTCATTTGATTCATTTGATTCATTTGATTCATTTGATTCATTTGATTCATTTGATTCATTTGATTCATTTGATTCATTTGACTCATTTGACTCATTTGATTCATATGATTTGTTTGATTTAACGGTTAAAACCCAAAATAAACAAAATACAATGAACAATTTATTTGATTCAATTTATTCATTTCTTTAATTTTTTACCTTTCTTTTTTAGTCATTCTTTTTCATTTATTTCATTCAATTTCTTTAATTTTAATTTATTCTTTTAATTTTATAACTATTTTTGAATATTGCCTAATTTTTCATTCAATGAGACAATTTAGTTTGATTTATTTATTTTAGTAACCCTTAAAAAGGCAAGCTAAAATTGTGACTTCAAGAAGTATTGCTCCTAAGACACCAATAAAATCAGAAGTCTTTTTTTTGTCGTTTTATCAGAGAGAGAATCGACAGTACGAAAACTTTCGAATGATCGAAAGTTTTCGTACTGTCGTATTTCAAATTACAAGTTCATTGAAACTAGAGAACTGTAACTAGCCGGGCCTCTGAGATCCGTTGCATTTTTGAGGGTTAATTTGATTTATATTAATCGTTCTACTCATTTTATGAGTTCTTTATTTTTATAATTTAATTTGTGTTATTTAATTTCTATAATTTATTCAGTTTATTCGTGGTTTTATTTGTGCAGGACTCAAAACTGTGATCATCCCGTCTCTTGGGTTAAGTGCCTACTTCGCATAAGTTCTGCAAACTAATAAATGATCGAATAGCGATATGTGTAAGAATTGTCTAATCGCACTGCTAGGTGGATTAAGTTGGTTTTTACAAAGATCTAGCACAGGTGCACAAAAAGCTGTCTTTTTATACAATTCTCCGGTCAACCTTAAATATCTAATATAACAGACCGGTAATAAAAATTGAAACATGCGCATGAACTGAAAAGTGTTTGAATACAATATGCGATCTACGGCCACAACTTAGTAAAAAAGCTATGCGTTGATGGGTATAGACCAGGTAATTGACATGTCTATCTCTACATATAGAGTTTGACAATAGGCAACATCGTTATTCCAACGATCGATGGGGGTCAGTTTGACAACAGCAAAATCGCTTAAATTGTCATCAACAAACAGCATTAGCAGCAAACAAAAGAAAACAACCATCACTTTCACTGATTTGATGCAAACTATAGTGATTCTCGTTCGCATTTAGAACAAATTTCGTTCATTTTGTTACAACCAAGGTTCTTAGGTTGACTACAATAATATGATGTCATGCCACCATCTTGGTATAGACGAAACTCCAAACCGTGTACCCCATTCAACTGTGAACACTGCATGAAACGAACTTCCTTGTACCCGTGTACCGCGTTCAGCAAGGAAAACTGATCTTGACTGTAACGGATCAAAACGAATAACTACAATATCCAACTTACTCCTTCTGGCTACTTGTCTCAATATGTATTAGTCTTGCTAATTAAAATTGCTTTGTGAATTTCTTTGACGGTCTGGTCTAATTGGATGAATATTTGAATTGTGTAATGTAATGAACCAACAACCGTGGGATACTGCATGTTTCTGGGTTAGTTGAACATTAACAGCAAACGTAATTCAACCTGCTAATCAGTCCCTTCCCTTTCATCCGCCACCGGAATCACGCGCCGGTGGTCTACCCAAGTTCAAGGACCACCAGAATTTAGGAAATCAACTCTACAAATCCCTAAGCATTAGAATTCATACACAATGTCACCAGCCCGCGGAGAATTTCATATTTTGTTTTGTAGTACCAAAAACTTTCAATAATTGATATGGATAACAATGAGAGAAATATAATTATAATAAATTTAAGTTTTCTTAATCGTTCCATTTATTATAGATAATCACCTAATGGATTTTTTGTTCCTGGCGCGAGGGGTACCATACCATCGCATTATTCATAATTGAACTTGCTCGGTATCCTAGGCCAGTCGCTCAACCGTATCACATCGCTTCCAGGCAGAACGCAAGTGATGTAATTTCCAGGCCCATTTGTCTACCGTTTCCCAGCAAACTCAGCCGGCAAATAAGTTGAAATTCTGGCTGGCGCTAGTTAGTACTCCGGCCACAGTGTCACTAGAGTCGTATACCAGCTAGAGCCAGCCAATCTGGATTCTGGATCAATTTCAGCTGAACTTTACTTGGAATTATCACGCAAGGGATGTACGGTTGGCTGTCACTAGATCGCATTGATAATACATGCGATATCGACTTAGCAAACAGGGATAACAGCTTCCATACATACATCTGCTGTGCAGGTTATATGGCATGCAATGTAATATAGTTGCTTGATGATCGTCACATAAAAACAATTCACAGGGAACCATAAAAGCTCTGAAACAAATGAATAAACTTTATCAAGAGTAGCCACAAATTTCGTAAAAATTTACTAACCTTTCGTATTTTGCATGCCGTTTAGCTTCGTGTTTTTCCAACTCATGCTGTTCCGGATACTATACACTTCCGAGAACAGCGAGTGCCTGGATCTCAGTCGAATTGATGTCCACAGACAATCTTCGTTTTTTTTCCACTGCATGTATGCATGACTGCTTTTGCCGCTGCTTGTTGAACGAACTAGAAGTGCTCTTGTATGTATGAAAAGGGCAGGGATGCCACTTTGAAATTTATTCTTCAATAAAAAAAATTATATTTTAAAATTACATAATATTCTGTAAAGTCTCCAAGTTCTCCGGTGAAATATCAGGATATTTAAAATTATCTTTTCAAATCTTTCAAAAAATGCAAAGAATCTGTCATTTGTGAAAAAGAAACCTGTGTCCAAAAGTGATTAAATGCTCTGCGATATTACGCGAAAATCTGTGAATGTGGCAACCCGAGTAGGAGGAAATATAAATTCTCTTTGTCGCTCGAAGGGAGAGCATGATCTGTTTGTTGACCAAAGCATCGGCCGTCACCTTACGATTAGTTGTTGAGCTCTTCGGTGACTCTCGCGCAACATAAGCAAGCTTTGTTTATGTTGCGCACTGGTGTCACAGCGCGTCGCTTTACTCTCCCGCAACAAAAAGTCATCAAAATACCGATGAGTTGATGGTGGATTTAAGAACACGCCTATTGAATAGGTATGAGAATTTTAGGCTCTGATTACAGGACAAGGAATAAACGCTGGTATCTCCATGGGATGCTGGCCGATAATATTTCAAGCAGAAATATATATCATTCTAGAATGCACTTGCGTATAGCTGAAGAGAAAATACCAGTATGCAAATAACATACATTTTCTTAGACATTCAGGCTGCGCTCAACGCATAAAGGGATCCTATATGTCGTTCAAAACTAGTATGGGAGTGTATTCTTTTGAACTAGAATACTTTTAACGTTTCAATATGGGGTCCCGTTTCAAAAATTTCAGTTGAGAAATTTTCCCAGGATTGAAATGGGAATATCTTCCGTTCTACTGATCGAAATCGCAATATTTTTGCACTATCTGATCGGAAATTCGTGCACGTATTTCGTATTAAATTTCGGAAGTCGTGAGACTACTATAAATAAACCAAAACAAGGATTTTTAGAGTATCCTTCGAAAACTGCGAGGAAAATGTGCAATATGCAAGCATATCTCACGCAGAGCCGTCAAAAAGGAGCATGTAAGCGTTTCATTACATACGGGAATGTTATATACAGGTCACGCGAGATTATTTTGTATCAGTGGGTGCTCGCTTACCACACGAGCAACATGCTCGTCCGGACGGTACAATGAGCGGTATCATTTTTGCGTTCCCATACCAAGCGTCATCGCAAGGTTCATCGTGATAAAATCCAGGAAATCATCAAATCCGGCATTCGGCGTCTGGCTCGTCGTGGTGGTGTAAAATGCATCTCCGATTTAATCTACGAATGCTTATGGTGTGCAGGGAAATGTCATCCGAGATGCCGTGACCTACACTGAACACGCCAAGCGCAAAACCGTAAAGAATGTCGTTTATACTCTGAAGCGGCAGGGACGCACTGTATATGGATTTGGAAGTTGAAAAGGTAGAACTCACTTGTATCATTATAAAAAAGGCCCTTTTCAGGGCCACCAAAATCATTTCAAAGAATAAGTTTGCATTTACTGTTTCATGGTCTGTTTCTCCCTGGAGACCAATTTGGGTTAAACCCTAAATTATGATTTATTTCAGTACGCAAATTGCAAATATGGTCAGAAACAAACTGGAGTGAAGTGGAAAACATTTTACTAGTCGCATCCAAAAATGGTTTCAGTTCTCAAACATTTTAACAAGGTGCCGTATTACATTACTCTCTTTACCCTGAGTGTTCGATAATCTCCGTATTGGAAACACAATTTCAATTTTGTTCTTTATCAAAAAATATGTGGTCGTCCTGAAAACTAACGGTTTTTACAAGAGCATTTCTTTGGTAAATCTCAGCGTTCGATTTATGCTTTCTTTTCGGTCTTCTTGGGAAGCAGTACGGCTTGGATATTTGGCAACACACCGCCCTGAGCAATTGTCACTCCGGAGAGCAGTTTGTTCAACTTTTCGTTGTTACGAATCACCAGCTGTTAAAGACGTGGGATAATTCGTCTTTTTGTTGTCACGGGCAGCATTTCCTTCCAATTTCAACACTTTAGCAGCAAGGTATTCCATTACAGCTACTAAGTAAACGGCACTCCGACGCGTTCATCACAGATTGCTTGTGTATCGACCAACGAAGGGGAGAAGTAGCGAAGAATTCATATTGAGGACAACACAATAAAGGACGAGCTTACATTGTGCTGTAGTCAGGTATAAAAACTTAGCATGTTGCTGCTCAGTATCAGTTTGTTTGTATCGTCGTACCATATACGTCGATGTAAATGTTTCCGAACATTGTCAAAGGATACAAGAAGAAGCGGCCGTCCGTTTACAGCAGTCTGAAAAGTTCGCCAAGCTCTCCATCTCAGATGGCACAAACACCCCAGCTCCAAGTAAATTCCGAATACTGCCTAAACTAAAGGCCCTTTTCAGGGCCATCAATTTATCAACAAAGAATCGAATTGAAATTTTGTTATAACAAGCATCCGAAAGTGGCTTGCCAAGAGTGTTCGATGGTAAGTGAGCTACTTGTGAACAATATCGTCGATTTCAAGTAGAATGACACAAAATAAAAAGTTATCATTTGTGTGTTTGTTTACAGTTTCGTGTTTACTAGGCGCATTCAAAAAAGGTTTCAATTCTCAAACATTTTACCAAGGTGCCGTATTACATTACTCTTTTTACCCTGAGTGTTAGATAACCTCCGTATTGGAAACACAATTTCAATTTTGTTCTTTATCAAAAATAGGTGGTTGACCAACCAAGGGGTGGAGCTACGAAGAACACATATTGAAGACAACACAAAAAAGGACGAGCTTACATTGTGCTGTAGTCAGGTATAAAATCTCAGCATGCTGTTGTTCACGATCAGTTCGTTTGCAGCATCATAAACAGATTTATTAGACATTTTCGAACAAGGTGTCCCGCCTGACTCATTACAACAAGCGCTTGGCAATAACCCCCCGCGAAACTCAAACCGAGGTCCGTTTGCTGCTGTCAGAAGAGTTGGCCAAGCACGCCGTCTCATATGGCACCAAAGCTGTTTGCATATACACCAGCTCCAAGTAAATTCCGAACACTGCCCAAACAAAAGGCCCTTTTCAGGGCCATCAATTTATCGACAAAGAATCGAATTGAAGTTTTGCTATTACAAGCATCAGAAAGTGGCTTGCCAAGAGCATTGGATGGTAAGTGAGCCCCTTGTGAACAATATCGTCGCTTTCACGTAGAATGGCACAAAATAAAAAAGTTATTTGTGTGATTTGTAGACAGGTTAGTGTAATGATTCAATTTACAAAAATCGAACGTTTTCTAACGTTTCGATATAGGTGCTCCGTTTTAAAAATTTTCGGCCAGAATATTGCCTGTTTTTCTAAAAGTGAAAATCTGCTGTTGTACTGAATGAAAACCTTCGATTTTTGCGCTGATTGGAAATAGTTGTGACTAATTCTGTAGAATGTACAATTGCTGAAAATAACGGATTTTGTGAAAGTAGTGGTTGGTCCGTACAATTCGATTCCAAGCGAGCCAGACTAGTTTTCGTTGGAAGGTCCACCTCTGACAATAGAAGTAAACTATTTTATTTTGAATTCAACTACAACTTTCTTGAAAACAACACAGCTAAAAAACTTTTGGGAACAACGCGCAAACCTAAATTTTCCACTATAATGGAAACTGCCTGTGCCCCCGCCGCACAGCATCATCAAGATTGATAGTAATTCAAGCCGGGTGAAAAGGGGGAGGGAGGTTGTAAGGCAATGGAAAACGATAATTTCATTTATATCTATCTGGAATATAATTGGCTGGTCCTGAAAAGAACTTGTTGGTTTGTAGTTTATTTTGGGTCACAATTTAGGCCCGCTCGATTGCTAACAGCTGTGAATTTCTCGCATGGCGACAGTTTCTGTTCGGTAGCGATGAGGCTTCTTAACGCCAACCGTGACTGGGGCACTTTTAAACGGCCTTCGTTGCTTATTGCTTGCGGGGAGGCTTTCCTCCGGTGGACTTACGAGCGGTCTGTTTGGTACGAGCCATGTAGCGAAAAATGCTGATCTGCTACTTCTCTGATGCTGGTAGTAGGACGACGGTCAAACACTCGTTTTCGTGCCTTCATTTATAAAAGTTCAACAATAATTTCAAAGAATGTTGCAAATTGACAACTTGATAATTCCAAAAATACTCCAAATAAACTATGTATGTGCAAAGACAACAAAATCGCAAAGAAATTGCTGTTCCAGCACAGAGTTGCCTGTCGGAAAATGGAAATTGCTGTTCCAGCACAGAGTTGCCTGTCGGAAAATGGTTTTTTGGCGGATAAATTTGCTCGATAGAAATGCAGTTCGTCGATTGGCCCATTCATATTCGCAATTTCAGTTTTGTTCATAACCAAAAATGTGTGATCGTCCTGAAAAGGACAGTTTTTACAGCAATATGCATTTCATTTGCGAGTTTCAGCGTTCGATTTATGCTTTCTTTTCGGTCTTCTTCGGCAGCACTACTGATTGGATGTTTTGCAACACACCACCTTGAGCAATGGTCACTTGTTTGTTCAACTTTTCGATGCTACGAATCGCCAGCTGTTGAAGACGTGGGATAATTCGTCTTTTTGTTGTCACGGGCAGCATTTATTACCAATTTCAACACGTTAACAGCAAGGCATTCCATTACAGCTACTAAGTAAACGGCACTCCGACGCGCTCAACACAATTTGCTTGTGTATCGACCAACGAAGGGGAGGAGCTACGAAGAACACATATTGAGGACAACACAATAAAGGTCGAGCTTACATTGTGCTGTAGTCAGGTATAAAAACTTAGCATGCTGCTGCTCAATATCAGTTTGTTTGTATCGTCGTACCATATACGTCGATCCAAATGTTTCCGAACATTGTTAAAGGACACAAGAAGAAGTGGCCGTCCGTTTGTAGCTGTCTGAAAAGTTCACCGAGCACCCCGTCTGCCCAAACAAAAGGCCCTTTTCAGGGCCATCATTGATCAGCAAAGAATCGAATTCAAATTTTGTTATTACAAGCATCAGAAAGTGGCTTGTCAAGAGCGTTGGATAGTAAGTGAGCCCCTTGTGAACAATATCGTCGGCATATCGTAGAATGGTACGAAATAAAAAGTTATTTGTGTGATTTGACAGTTTCGTGTAATGATTCAATTTACAATAACATTCATTAAATGCTCTTTTTAGGATTACCATATAGATAAATATGTTCGAATATTTTAGATTTCGATGTACGTGTATCGATATTTCAGTATTTCCATTAGAAATAACGAAATATCTGCTTTTAATACAACCTATCAGAAGATACACACCTAGAAAAAATAGTGTAAATTTACGTCTCCTGACCCTGACATATACGAGCATCAAATATGACTTAGTTTTACGTTTGATTTAAATTTTACATGACGTTTAATTTCGTAAATCATGTAATTTTACTCCACATACAGCGTTTGTTCTGAATGGTAGGAAGTGTAATTTTATGTCATTGCGCATGTAAAGTATATGTTTCATGTAAAATTGAATGGAACACGGTAATGTTCCGTCATTTCGTAAATTACGGTTTGTTGAATTGTGTCATGTTTTCAATTACGTCAAAGATAAAATTCAGATTTTTTTGGTGTGTAGTCAAAATTGTAGCATTTGTATAACCAGACTAAAGTGTATTCTTCTTCATTCCGGTTATGTCTCTGACATTACCCATCTTTTTTTATTCATTTCGTTTATTTGATAGACACAAATGCGTTAGCTAGGCGGTGCCAAATTCTTTTGTTTTTACATTTTGTGTATTTTAAAACTAGAAGGTTACAATGCCAAAATATTTTTTTTATTTAAGGAGAAAATTTTTACAGCTATCTTAAGACTAGAAATAAGATTCTATATACAAGAGAGGGGGCAAAAGATTTTTTTATGCAAAATTTTAAAACAAGGAATTTAATAGTAATAATTTTTTAGGATATATTTACAGTTATCTTAAAACTAACAATATAGTTTGGTACACGAAAGAGGGAATAAATATTTATGAAAAATTTCACAGGTGTTTTAAAACTAGGGATACAATTCTATTTACAAGATGGGGGACAATAATTTTAACAAAGAGGTAAAATTACAACTATCTTAAAACTAGGAATACGGAATACAAATTTAAACTTGTTTACCGGAGACTTATGCTTGGTCAAGATATTCAGAGGGGGGCTTATTTCCAAAAGAGGAAGGGGAGAGAAGGCGTAGATGGTGACCGAGAGAGAAGAGCAAAACTTGCATCTTTCGGGCAAACAGGATATCAGCGAAACAAATTAGCGCCTCAGTCTTCGGACCCGCGGGGAATCCTTCAAAAGTCATCGGACCTCGAGTCGCACTCGCTTCAGTTTCCGTAGTGGTAAGAGAGAGCTGCTAAATTGGGATATTTATCGTTTTTATGAAAGTATAAATAAGGGACATATAGGGGAAATCACGATTTGCCAGCATATCTCGGACTGGGACATTGGGTGGTCTACCTCGGGCCCGAAAGGAATCCTTTAACTGAGACCTGGCGTCCAAATACCCGGCGCATACCCAGACAACGTGCTCGATGTCATGATAGCCCTCGTCACAACCGCACAGACTACTCTCCGCAAGCCCAATACGCCGCAAATGCGCATCTAAGGTGTAGTGGTTGGACATAAGTCGGGACATTACACGAATAAAATCCCGACCCACATCCATCCCCCTGAACCAAGGCTTCGTTGATACCTTTGGGATAATCGAATGTAGCCATCGTCCAAGTTCCCCATTGCTCCACGAGGTTTGCCAACTGTTGAGTGTTCTCTGACGACAAATACTAAAAAATTCGTTGAAGCAGATTGGTCTTTCGTATATGTCACCATTTAATGCGCCCACCTTTGCTAATGAGTCGGCCTTTTCATTGCCCGGGATAGGGCAATGAGAGGGGACCCAAACAAAGGTAATTTGATAAGATTTTTCAGATAACGTATACAAGGACTCCCGCATCTTCCCCAGGAAATATGGGAATTGCTTTTTGGGCTTCATCGCACGAAGAGCCTCGATAGAGCTGAGGCTGTCCGAAATGATGAAGTAGTGATCTGTGGGAGGAGTGCCGATGATCCTAAGGGTGTACTGAATTGCAGCTAACTCTGCGACGTAAACTGAAGCGGGATCATTGAGCTTGAGTGAAGCGGTGATAGAATTGTTGAAGATACCGAAGCCAGTGGACCCATCGAGATTTGATCCGTCAGTGTAGAACATTTTGTCACAGTCGACTTCTCGGAATTTATTAAAAAATATATTGGAGATCACTTGCGGGCGTATATTGTCCGGGATTCCACGAATCTCTTCCTTCATGGATGTGTCGAAGAATACAGTAGAATCAGAAGTGTCTAGGAAACGAACACGGTTGGGAGTATATGAAGAAGGATTAATGCTCTGTGCCATGTAGTCGAACTACAAGGCCATAAATCGGGTTTGAGAATTAAGCTCGACGAGCCTCTCGAAGTTTTCAATCACCAACGGGCTCAGAATGTCGCATCGGATGAGCAACCGATTTTAGAGATCCCAAAATCGATTTTTCAGCGGAAGAACGCCCGCCAGCACTTCGAGACTCATCGCATGGGTCGAGTGCATGCAACCCAAGGCAATGCGCAAGCAACGATACTGGATTCTCTCCAGTTTGATGAAGTGTATGTTCGCAACGGAGCGGAAACAGAAACACCCGTACTCCATCACCGATAATATCGTTGTTTGGTATAACCTGATCAGGTCTCCTGGGTGGGCACCCCACCATGTTCCAGTTATTGTTCGAAGAAAATCGATCCTTTGTTGGCATTTCTGTTTCAGATGTTACCTGATGTGACATCCCCAGGTACCTTTAGAGTCGAACCAGACCCCGAGATATTTAAATGTGAAGACCTGATTGATCGTTTCACCCATTAATAGAAGCTGGAGTTGTGCCGGCTCACGCTTTCTAGAAAAAACAACCAACTCAGTTTTCTCCGTGGAGAACTCAATACCCAGCTGAAGAGCCCAAGCAGACAAATTGTCCAAGGTATTTTGTAATGGTCCTTGCAAGTCGGCAGCTTTGGGCCCTGTAACAGAGACCACCCCGTCGTCTGCAAGTTGTCTTAGCGTGCATGAATTGGCAAGACAATCGTCAATGTCATTCACGTAAAAATTGTAGAGCAGGGGACTTAGACATGAGCCCTGGGGAAGACCCATGTAGCTAAATCGCGATGTTGTTAAATCGCCATGCGAAAAGTGCATGTGCTTTTCAGACAACAGGTTTAGCAAAAAGTTATTTAAAATTGGTGAAAGACCATGCTGGTGCAGCTTCTCTGACAGAATGTTGATAGAAACTGAATCAAAAGCCCCCTTAATATCCAAGAAGACTGATGCCATCAGCTCTTTGTTAGCATAAGCCATTTGGATTTCTGTAGAAAGCAACGCAAGGCAATCGCCTTTGCGGATGCCAAATTGTGTATCTGACAGTAAGCCATTTGTTTCAACCCAATTGTCGAGGCGAAACAAGATCATTTTCTCGAACAACTTCCGAATACAGGACAGCATTGCAATCGGTCGATACGAGTTATGGTCGGAGGCTGGTTTTCCTGGTTTTTGGAGGGCGATGACCTTCACTTGCCTCCAGTCATGAGGGACAACGTTACCCTCAAGGAACTTGTTGTCAGGCAGATTCTTCAGCAAGTTGAATTTTATTCTGTCTAACCCTGAAGCATTATTGTTGCATGATAAGAGAGCAAGTGAGAACTCCACCATCGAAAACGGTGTTTCGTTCGCGGTATCGTGAGGGGATGCGGTGCGGCACGTTTTCTGTACCGGGACAGAGTCCGGACAGATCTTCTTGGCGAAAGCGAATATCCAACGGTTTGAATATTCCACGCTCTCGTTGGTACTATTACGGTTACGCATACGTCGAGCCGTATCCCAAAGAGTGCTCATCGCTGTTTCTCTCGTTCGGGGCCAATAACTGCGTTTTTTTGGCTTTCATTAGACTCTTCATTCTCCTTTCTAACGACGCGTACTGTTGATAGCTAGCGGGTAACCCGGAAGGCCTTATATGTAGTGGACTTTTCCGCGTACAGCTCTGAGCACTCTTTATCCCACCACAGGGTGGGAGACCGTCCATGGGTATTCGCGCTGGGTACTGGTTTAGTCTGAGCTTGATTCGCACTGTCGAGAATCAAGCCAGTTAAAAATCTGTACTCTTCCATCGGAGGAAGTTCTTGAGTGGATTCGATTTTAACGGATATCGCGGTCGCGTAACTCTTCCAATCAATGTTCCGTGTGTGGTCATACGAGACATTGATTCTTTCCGATGGTTTTGAACCGTTAGCAATTGAAATAACGATAGGCAAATGATCGCTACCGTGGGGATCAGGGATCACCTTCCACCTGCAATCTAACTGTAGCGATGTCGAGCAAAGCGATATATCCAACGTGCTGGCGCGTGCTGGTGGTGTAGGAATCCGCGTCATTTCTCCCGTGTTTAAGATGGTCATGTTGAAATTGTCGCAAAGATGTTGGATTAATGTTGATCTATTATCATCATGAAGACAACCCCATACCGTACCTTGCGAGTTAAAGTCTCCCAGAACTAGCCGCGGTGCCGGTAAGGATTCCGTGATATTACAAAGCGTTCAGTGCCCTATCGAGGCTCTAGGAGGAATGTAGATTGAAGCAATGCAAAGGTCTTTACCTTTGATTACAACTTGACAAGCGACAATTTCAATGCCTGGTGTCGAAGGAAGGTTAATTCGGTTGAAAGAATAGCACTTTTTGATCCTCAAAAGTACTCCTCCATTAGGGTTTTCTCGATCCAGACGGATTATATTAAAGTCGTGGAAGTTGAGATTTATATCGGAAGTTAATCAAGTTTCACATAATGCGAAAGCATCACATTTTAAACTGTTTAATAAAAATTTGAAGGAATCGATTTTCGGGAGGATACTTCTGCAATTTCACTGTAGGACAGTGATCGAATCAGTGACCTCGTTTGATGACTTAGCCATCGAAGGATACGATCGATGCAAGGAGGGGCCATTTAGCAGTCAACTGTTTCAAAAATATTTGCACTATAGGGAGAAAATGTATCAGAATGCTTTTAAGAGGATCAGTAACATTAAAAGATGTGAAAATTAAGTCCACTATGTCAGAAAATTTCATTAGTCCGCTACTGGACTGAGTATCTGTTTGAAAAAAGGGAACACTTGGGGTTTTTGGTGTCCCTGGAAGTGGTGGATACTCCTTGTTAGAATTAAAATTTCCAAGTCCTGGAGCAAATTGCTTCGGCTTTAGTGCATCACTTCCGTTGGATTTATTGATTGTAGTTGGCGCACTCTGAGTGGACGACACCTTGGCACCCTTACGAGGCAATCCAGGGGAAGCTAGATTTCTCTTCCCCTGGGTTAACCAAAGATGTTCCCTCTTGTGGGTCGTCAGATTCTTGCTCAACGCCAGCCAAAAGAGCAAAGGAATTTTCGGAAGGGACAGATGGCGAAGCATTCTTAAGAATTTCTGCATAAGAGCGCTTCGAGCGTTCCTTAAGGGAGCGCTTAATTTTATCCCCCCGCAGTAAATACACTTTTCAGTTTCTTTGTCGCAAGAGTCATCCTCATGTTCTCCCTCGCATTTGCCGCACCTTTTCTTATTGCCACCTTTTCTTATTGCCACTGTGTGGCCCAGCTGCTTGCAATTGCTGCAGTTCATTACCCGCGGTTCAAACAGGCGAACAGGTAGACGAACCTTATCCAGGAGGAAATAGTTGGGGAGGGAAGACCCGGAGAAAGTCACCCGAATCGAGTCTGACAATGAATAAGTTGTCTTATTATTCTCAGTTTTTGCTGAATACAATTGCTTGCATTCCAGAATCTTCACATGTTGAAGTGAGGGGTCCTTAAAGCAACCAACTCCATACTTCAACACGTCTTCGCACTTCAAACCCGGTTCGGCGACGACCCCGTCGATCTCCACTGCCCAACACGGTATCTACGCCTTAAATTGCTTCTTAAAACGCTCGCTGCGAGCAATCTGGTTTGCCTGATCAAGGTCATTCACTAATATGCGTATCTTATTAGCTCAAACACGTGTTATCTGAGCTACGGCCGGGTAGTTAGCAGTCAGCTCCCGTGAGATCTCTAAAATATTAGGCGATTTCGTGATGGGCCGGAAATAGACCACCCAGGGTCCATTTGAACTGGGTGGGTATGTTTTAATACGAGGAGGACTGGGAGAATCAGGGGAGGGAGTAATTTCGGGTTTATCCGGTAAATCCATGGGAATATCATTCCCATCCAATGTTACTTCGCCCTCGGCCATTTAGGCACGAGGATAGCACGTGGTGTAAACGAGAGATGAAACTTATATTCAGGGGAAAGGGATCTAATAAGTAGCGACAGATCGGAGGAAAGGGAAATGAGAAAAAAAGATTCTTAGCTTATATAGCGGCTTGTCCGGTTATTGAACTATTCACTTCACAAACCTAGACACTATATATATATATATATATATATATATATATATATATATATATATATATATATATATATATATATATATATATATATATATATATATATATATATATATATATATATATATATATATATATATATATATATATATATATATATATATATATATATATATATATATATATATATATATATATATATATATATATATATATATATATATATATATATATATATATATATATATATATATATATATATATATATATATATATATATATATATATATATATATATATATATATATATATATATATATATATATATATATATATATATATTGATTTACTCTATGCACAGAAAACAAGAAAACGATCTGCTTCGATCGAGAGCTCAGACGATTGTGGGAGTGTATTCTTGCACTCCGATAATTGGCAGAGAAAAATCAAATTAATTTATACTGGGTTCCAGGACATTGTGGAGTTGCATGGAATAAAAAAGCCGATGAGCCAGCAAGAAGAGGGTTCTGTGGAGTCTCATTGAGTGCCCTCACATAGAATTGAAAAAGTGGAAAATCACAGCTATAAAGAACAAATGGAGTATCACACCTAGTCTACAACAATCTAAGAAATTTATCTCATCCAACGATAAAAAAGCCTGCAGTTGCTTAGACTAAACAAAAAAGACCTACGCATCATGACAGGACTACTTACCGGACACTGTCCGAGTAAATATCATCTTAAAAAAATGGTAAGCTTACAAACGATACAAGAGGCTGTTAGGCCATCTACGGAAGCTGTCCTTCAATGTCAGCTGCCTTATCCGAACAGCCCAGATAAGCCGTTTAGTGTCGGTAGTGGTTGTTTCAACCAGCTAAGAATTATACTACGGACTTCCTGTTCGGGTAGTAAAAACCCAACAAACAGGGAACCCAAATTCCATAATGCCATACGACCCGCGCTATGGTTAAAATTATTGAGGGGGTTTAAAATATTCTCAGTGGCGAACGGAGCTTTTACCGACTATGGTCCATTAGGAGATTGATAACAGTCTATTATCTTTCTCCGGACAAAACCAGCCTAGAGGCCGTGTGGTATCCGGCGGGTTCAAGTATTTCAACCAAGAATTGATCCACTGGGTTCCTGTTCCCATGTCGTAAGAGGCGACTGAAAACAGAAGTCCTCAAGTCAAGGTGTTTCTCCCTACTGAGGACTGAATGGCTGGCAGGACTAAAATATGCCAGTCGCGCACGGAGTGTCGTGGATTTTACCCTTGCTGTGTTACGCGAATCACTGACACAGTGGATGTTTGTTTCTTCGCAAATCGTGGAATTCAAATGATGCTCATGTCCCTAATACCCATTTCAGAGTTCGTTATAGGCGATTATAAGCCAACGTGTTTAGTATCTGCTAGTTGCTGTACAACAAATGCTGATGATGAAATATGTACTTCTATAATCAAGTATGGTTAGAGTAGCACAAATTGATTTTCAGCATAAATGTACAGCAACTATGAATCTATCCCGCCTTGTACAGGAAAGAAAAGCATAGCTTTGGTTCAAGAACCGTATTTCCGTAATGGAAACTTCTGCGCTGGAAAGCTACTTAACCTCGTCTTCGTAGCTTTCAACAAAAATGGCATGACAAATCCACGTGAAATGCCTCGTGCATGTATACTAGCGAATAGTGCTATTGACGCATGTCTTATATCCGATCTCACAACTAGCGATATTTGTGCTGTCACGGTAAATATGACTGTTGACAACATAAACAAGAAATATGTCTATTGTTCGGCATATTTGCCGCATAATAAACCATCACCTTCTGATTATTTCAAAAGGGTTGTAACATACTGTGGCAGAAATGGGTTACCTCTCATAATCGGCAGTGATGCAAATGCCCACCACATAATTTGGGGCAACCTATCTATCAATTTGAGAGGCACCAGATTAATGGAATACTTAAGTAGTACAAATTTGTACATTCTTAATGCAGAAAACCGCCCAACATTTGCACGAGCTGGCAGAAAAGAGGTGTTAGATATAACTCTCTGCTCTGACGGTATTACGCATGAGTTGGCAAACTGGCTCGTACCAAACGAGCTCGAACCGTCATTATCGGATCATAAGTGCATTGTCTATGATCATTTAAACGTCTCGTTAGATATCGTCACATATCGTAATCCTAAATCTACGTACTGAGACCTCTGCGAAGAGGGTTTGGCGACTAGCTTTATGGGTATCCTTCGACGATTGAATCTCCAAGTGACTTGGATGAGGTCGTGGATAATAGTAGCAGCATACCACGAGGCTTGTCTGCTTCGAGTTATGCGTGCTTCTAGAGGAACACCTTGGTGGAATACCGAACTTGTTCGACTCAAAGAGTTATGTAGAAGAGCTTGGAATCGTAGACGCAGGGACGGGTCGGAGGCATTTAAGTTGGCTCGTAAAGCATACAGAAGTGCCTTTCGATCCTCTGAACTAAGTGGTCGGAAAAGCCTCTGCACAAATGTCTCAAGTCTCAACGAGGCTAGTAGATTAAATAAGTTACTTTCGAAACCGAAAGACTTTCATGCCAATTCAGTTAGAACTGCTGATAGTGAATACTCGTCTGACGAAGATGTAGTACTCAACTGTCTTCTTGACACACACTTTCCAGGCTCTACGGAGCCATCACAGCACCTGAGTTCTTTTCAGGTAGTTCTGATTCTTGGGCATTTGCTCGTAGAATTGTGACAACCGAATCGATCAAATGGGTAATTGAAAGTTTTGCTCCGGAAATTGGTGCTGTTGCCGAAGCCCGGGAAGCCGCCAGGCGACCCATCGGCGTACAGACCAATCTGTCTGATCGACACGACTGGCAAACTGCTTGAGAGGATCATCCTCAACAGGCTAACCCCGTACGCGGAAGGTACGGACGGTCTGTCAAGCAACCAGTTTGGCTTTCGGAAGAGTAAGTCCACAGTGGACGCTCTCAACTCAGTGATAAATACTGCCGAGATAGCGATCCAACGAAAAAGGCGAGGTATTCGATACTGTGCGTTAGTGACACTTGACGTGAAGAACGCATTCAACAGCGCAAGCTGGGATGCCATCACGCTCTCTTTACACCGGCTTAGCCTACCGGTGGGTCTGTACCGGATCCTGGAAAGTTACTTCCAAAACCGCGTACTGCTATACGAGACCGATGCCGGTCAGAAAAGGGTTCCGATTACCGCCAGAGTCCCGCAGGGCTCGATCCTAGGTCCGGTGCTATGGAACCTCATGTATGACGGGGTTCTGAGATTGAAGTTCCCTCCTGGGGTCAAGATCGTCGGCTTTGCTGACGACGTAACCTTGGAGGTCTACGGGGAGTCAATTCCTGAGGTAGAACTAACCGCAGAACACGCGATCAGCACGGTGGAGGAATGGATGAGCGCGAGAGGCCTGGAGCTCGCTCATCATAAGACGGAGGTAGTTATCGTAAACAACCGCAAGTCGGCACAACATGCAGTTATCCATGTGGGAGAAGTCGTGATCACTTCACAGCGAAGTCTGAAGTCTCTCGGAGTCATTATAGACGACAAGCTGACCTTCGGCAGCCATGTCGAATATACATGCAAGAGAGCGTCGACTGCTGTTGCGGCTCTATCGAGAATGATGTCCAACAGCTCAAAGGTGTGCGCCAGTAGACGTAGGTTACTGGCAGGCGTTGCCGTATCTATCCTCAGGTACGGCGGCCCGTCATGGTCAAGGGCACTGAGGGTAACCACTTACCTACAGAAACTGGAGAGCACCTACCGCGTGATGTGCCTCAGAGTGATATCTGCCTACCGCACGGTATCACACGATGCATCCTGCGTGATAGCGAGCATGATGCCAGTCGGGCTGGTCATTCGGAAGATGAGGAGTGCTTCGAGCTACGTGGAAATAGGGGAGCTCGTGAGCGCAGCAGGGTGACCTCGGTCGCCAGATGGCAGCGTGAGTGGGACAACTCCTCGAAAGGTAGGTGGACCCACCGGCTGATAGCTAGCATATCAAGCTGGGTGGGAAGACCCCATGGGGAAGTTCACTTCCACCTGACACAATTCCTGTCAGGCCATTGCTGGTTCCGACAGTACCTCCACAGGTTCGGGCACGCGGAGGTGTTAGTCTGCCCAGACTGCCCAGGTGTAGACGAAACTGCCGAACACATACTGTTCGTATGTCATCGGTTCGACGTCGAAAGAAGAGCAATGCTTGACGTCTGTGGCTGGGACACAACCCCTGATACCCTTATTTAGCGGATGTGTCAATCGGTGGAGAAATGGAACGCAGTCTTGGCTGCTACCATCCAGATTGCCAGTAGGCTACAGGTAATCTGGCGAACCGAGCAACAGACGATGGGCACGGCTAACTAGTGATTGGTTAGCTGGAGCGAATAAGGCCAAGCGCAAAAAAGGGAGTGAATGGTCTGTTCATGGCGAGGCAGGTTTGGCGCAGCGACTGGCAACCGCGTAAGGGGTAAACCCAGCCACCCCGAAGCAAGACAGAAGAGTGAGTGTATAGGCGTATAAGTGGACTGCCTCATGCCAAGACGGGAGGGTCGTAGCGTAGTATGTTGGGACTTAGCTATCGATGCCTCATGGCGTGGCAGAGGAGTGAAAGGGTGAGCATCCAAGTCAGTCTCACACGGCATGTTAAGGGTGAGCACAAAAGTCAGCCTCAATGGTATGGTAGAGGCTAGCACAAAAGTGAGCCTAGCAAGGAATGAAAAAGGTGAGCACACAAGTCAGCCTCGCATGGTATGTCAGAAGTGGGGCCTAAGAAAAATGTCCCACATAGGATGCCAGGGAGAGTGACAGAGGTACAATAGAGTGGCACGATCGAGAGTGAATCAGGTGATAGGGTGAGCACCCAAGTCAGCCTCACATGGTATGGGTGGGGCGAGCACAAAAGTAAGCCTAGCAAGGAATGAGTAAGGTGAGCACACAAGTCAGCCTCGCAAGGAACGAAAAAGGTGAGCACAAAAGTCAGCCCCATGTGGGAGTGTTTGAGAGTGAATCAAGGTGCGATAGAGAGAGCACCCAAGTAAGCCTCATACGGGACTTATGAACGCGTGAGTGAGAGTGAATGAGTACATTATGTACAGCCATCCCCCCAGAAGTAATACCGAGAGGTAGTTCCTGGGAGGAATGATGGCGGAGCCCAATGGAGTTTAGTCGGTATTAATGGCAGCGTCACCATTCGAGCCCGAAACGCCCCCAGTGCACCCCGTGTGGTAGATTGGACCCTACCAATAGCACGTGTACTGGGCTAGGACGTAAAGGTCTTCTCCATTGTAAAAAAAAACACAGACATTTGCCGAACTCGACGAACTGAATCGAATGGTGTATGTCACTCGGCCCAATTTTCAAGATAACATAAAATCTCGACGTTTCATGCATTTTAAATATGTTTGGCATCAAAAATACGAATTCGATTTCTGAAATTTCATGGAGTCCCGCCCTTGAAAAAAAAAAATGAGTTGCGGTTTATATGGGAATTTCATTTGTGACCGGACGATTTAGTCTATATTTCCGGATCAATATAAGTGATCCGTACGAAGTTTTATAGACATCTGTGGAGATATTATAGCTATCATATGGAACTACGTTTGTGAAAATCGGCCCAACCATTTCCGGGAAACTGATGTGAGTTCGTAAATTTTGAAAGATGGCTACTTTTCCCGGGCACTTCCGGAACCGTCTCTGGTGGTCAATGTAGACAACGAAAGTTTGGTTGGCCGTCGGTGACCTAGAACAGCAAATTTAAGTTGTTTGAGAGACATTTTAGCGAAATTTTTACCTTTTTTGCTTTCATCGGAGTATCGGTTTGAATCACAATTTGCTATGTGATCGCACGCCACAACCTGTAACTCCGGAACCGGAAGTCGGATCGGGATGAAATTAAATAGCCATTTACGGGGACGCAATACCTTTCATCTGAGACCAAGTTTAGTTGAATCGGTCTAGCCATCTCCGAGAAACCCATGTGACTGTTATTCTGAATTTAGATACTCCCGCCGGGGCTTCCGGAACCGATGATGGTGGCCAATGTGGCCAAATAGACTTTGAATGGATGTTAGTGACCTAATACTACAAATCGAAGCAGTTGTGGTCATAGTTTGGAAAAATTTTCACCTTTATACATTCATTGCAGAATTTATTAAAATCGACATTCTCTGCGTGTTCGTACTTATTACCCTGTAATTTCGGAACCGGAAGTCGGATCCATCAGAAATTCAATAGCAGCCTATCGGAACGTTGCACCTTTCATTTGAGACTAAGTTTGTCAAAATCGGTTCAGCCATCTCTGAGAAAAATGAGTGACATTTTTGGTCACATACACACAGACGTACATACACACACATACATACATACACACACAGACATTTGCCGAACTCGACGAACTGAATCGAATGGTATATGTCACTCGGCCCTCCGGGCCTCCGTTAAAAAGTCGGTTTTCAGAGCAATTGCAATACCTTTCTATTGAGAAAAGCAAACAGCTTGTCCAACGATAGCTCAATTTAAAACTTTGGCAGGAAAATCGGATGGTTCGGCAGACTAAATATAGCGAACAAAAAAAATTTGCTTCCGTCCGTTACAATGATTTATATATTTCTGTTTTTTAGTCATTACAGTGTTGCTAGTTTTCAAATTCGGGCATTGGGTATCCGGAACAACACGACAAATCAAAAATACCAAAAAATACAAAAGAAATATTTCACTCATTTGCATCATTCATTCACCCCCCGTTGATAATTCAGTTTCAACCGTTTCACCCGTTTCAACAGAAGGCATCAAAGCAACCTTCGCTACTCCTCGTTTATACTCTCCGTTTACCGTTTTAACTGTCACCACTCGAACAATATTGTCTTCGCCGGGATGTACAGCAACAATGCGGCCTCGTTTCCATTGTTGCGTCGGTAAGTTTTCTTCCACTAACAAGACCATCGCACCAATCTTGAAATTCGAGTTAACCTTCGTGTTCCACTTTTGGCGGCCTTGCAAATGATGAAGGTATTCGCGCGACCATTTGTTCCAAAAATGTTGATTCATCAGCTGGAGATGCTGATACCTGTTGAGACGTCCTACCCGTTCATCATCATAAGACGGCATAGGTAAACCCACACCAGAGCGCCCGATCAAGAAATGGGATGGCGTCAGAACGGAATAGTCGCTGGGGTCCTCTGACATTGGGCACAATGGTCGCGAGTTGAGAATGGCTTCCGTTTGCGCAAGAAAGGTGCTCATTTCCTCAAAGGTAAGTCGTGTCTCACCTACAACCCTCTTGAGATGGTATTTCATAGATTTCACACCCGCTTCCCAGATTCCACCAAAGTGTGGGCTTCTGGGGGGAATGAAATGCCAGCGGATGCCCTTAGTACTACAGAATTCCTTTACCTTTAGATCATGCTGCTGGTCTTCGAAAAGTTGTTTGAGCGCTGCTAGTTCATGGTTTGCACCAACAAAGGTAGTTGCATTGTCACTGTATATATCACTCGGCAGTCCACGACGGCTGGAAAAACGTTGCAGAGCTGCTATAAAATTATCCGTCGACAAACTTGAGACCAACTCGAAGTGTATAGCCTTTACTACCAAGCAAACAAACACGACAACGTATCCCTTGTATAGCTTCGTACTTCGGCCTCCGAGCTTAATCATAAACGGACCAGCGTAGTCTATTCCAACCTTAGAGAAAGGTTGCGATGGATTCACTCGAACTCCTGGAAGATTGCCCATGTATTGTACACCCGGTTTCGGACGCTGTCGAGCACACACCTGACATGCTGAAACAACCTTCTTAATCAGCTGCTTTACATGGACCGGCCAATACTTCTCACGAACGATAGCTAATAGTCCATTTTGACCAACGTGGAAGTGCTCCTGATGCAAATCTCGCACAATCGTTTCTGTGATGTGATGTTTTTGTGGCAACAGCACTTGATGTTTACCATCGTACGGAATAGCTGAATATTTCAAGCGACCACCGACTCTGATTAGACCATCATCACCAACAAACAGCGCCAGATTTCGATACGATGTATGCTGGGCAGAATTTGTTTTTAATGCCTTCAGAACGTCACTATATGCTTCACGTTGTACAAGCAATAAAATTGACCTCTCTGCCCGTCTGACTTCATCGGCTGTAATCTCACCAATTTTATGTATTTTATGCACCTTATAATCGATGTACCGATGAACGTACACCCACGCTCGTTTGATCTTTTTATAATTGCTTAGTCTATTGAGCACTATCGGTTGGCTCGAACTTACTACCGTTAACACTACAGCTTCAGGTAGTTCTCCTCTAGATATCACATCAGCAGGATTATCTTCGGATTGTATGTAGCCCCACTGATAGTTCTGCGTCAACTCTACAATTGCAGCAACACGGTTGGCAACAAATTGATTTAGTGCGAGAGGAGACCTTTTCAGCCAACATAAAACTATTTGGGAATCACACCACAATTTGACAGCATGGAATGAAATATTCATCGCGGAAACCACTTTCTGTACCAGATCGGCCAACAGCCTTGCACCACAAAGTTCGAGTCGTGGAATCGTTGTCGGTTTGAGTGGAGCTACACGAGATTTGCTGGCCACCAAGTTAACGTCGATTGTACCATCCACAGCTACGCTTCGAACATATAGAACGGCTCCATAGGCGCGCTTGGAGGCGTCCGAGAAACCATGCAGCTCCAGAGTAATCGCTTGAGCTTGTGTCACACAACGAGATTTACGCATTTGATTCACAGCCAAAAGTTGCTGTCGAAATAAATTCCATTTTCTCATTAGGTCCCCTGGCAGCTCTTGATCCCAATCAAGACCAAGGCGCCAAATGTCCTGCATTACTAATTTGGCATATACAATAATCGGACCCAAGAAACCGAGCGGGTCGAAAAGCTGTCCGATTTCCGATAACACCTTGCGCTTAGTCGGCACCACTCCGCAATCCTCTGGAGCCACACGGAACATAAAGTAATCATCCTGGGGGTTCCAGATCAACCCCAACGTCTTGATACTGTTGTTTATACCAGATTCATCAAAGCTGACTTGTTTCTCTTGTAGTTCCTTAGGAATGGCTTTCAACACGTCAATGCTGTTTGAACAAAACTTATGCACTTCAAAGCCACCACGACGTAGCAGCTCTGATAATTCCGAATAGATACGAATGACTTCTTCAATCGACGAGCCACCAGTCAAGAAATCGTCGATGTAACTCTCTTCCGTAATAGCCTTTCTTCCTAGCTCAAATTCTTCACCTTCGTCAGTGGCCAGTTGAATTAATACTCTCGTCGCATGATGAGGTGAGCTAGCAATGCCATATGTGACTGTTTGCAGTTCGTACACTTTTAGCTGCCCGTTATTATCCCACCATAGAATTTGTTGAAATTTGCAATCATCCTTATGTAGCCTTACTTGCCGGTACATTTTTGAAATGTCGGCAGTTAGCACCACCGGGTGGATGCAGAATCGGAGTATGATCGAGACGATGTCATTTTGCACCGTAGGCCCAACCAATAGCGTGTCATTGAGGGATAGACCAGTGGTGGTTTTTGCCGACGCATCGAAAACCACTCTTGTTTTTGTAGTCGAACTCGACGCCTTATACACGGCATGGTGGGGAATGTAGTAGCCACCACCATCCGTGCACTGAATAGCCTCCGACATATGACCTAAGGCTAAATACTCGGACATAAAATTGTAGTACTCATCACGTTTGACTGGGTTTTTTGCTAGTTGAATCATTAGCTTATTGAGGCGTCTTCGAGCAGCATCGTAAGAATCACCAAGTTGACATTCCATGCCATTGAATGGCAGTCGCACTACATATCGACCGGAGTCGTCACGGTAGTGTGTGGTTTTGAAATGATTCTCAACCACATTTTCAGCTGTTGTCGTAGTTTTCTCTGGGTGAACGTTTTCCAATTCCCAAAACTTCGCCATCGTTTGATTGAGCATCTCTTCATGGCGGTTAAGCTGGTATACCTGAGAATATTGCTGGGTGTTCTTGATTGGTACCGAACCTGCTACGACCCAACCTAGTTCCGTTTCTGCTAACGTAACACCGTCGACGCCAGGCACGTAGCCAGAGGGGGGGCTAGGGGGCTAAAGCCCCTCCCGAAATTTTTCAAAAATGAATTTCAAAAACCGGCGATGTTTTACAAAATTTGTTGCTCAATTGGTTTGAACAAATCTTTGAGAAAAAGTTGAAGAAGGCTATTTCTAACCACCAAAGGCAATGGTCACGAAATTCAGTCACTTTATGCTTTTGCTCGAGCCAGTGCGACGCGAACGATAAAAATAGTAACTTTTATATTGTGTGTCTTGCCTAAAGAATAAAAGAAACTGTTACTATAATTGTTGCTGTAGTAATCTGTCGAGAAGCAAGAAGTGGTTCTCCAGCCAAATACGGTGATTATAAAATTATTGATGATTCGCTTAGGACCGAGTATTCATAATGTGGAACATTTCCTGAAGGTGTAAATGGAGGTTGGACTTTCGGAAGCGAGTTCTACCATGTCAGGCATTTAGCGCTCAACAAATTAGCCCAGATGAAACCATTCATTTCGAACAACTTAAAACACATGGTTGAAAGTGACAATGCTATAATTAAGATCCTCCTATATATGGACGATGAGAACATCAATGTTCCGCTACAAGATCGGATATCGCTTACTCGCAAATTCATGTCATATTTGGGAGAAATGGAATCCTTTCGGAAGGATAATTATTCAGAGCGAGAAGCAAGGAACAAATCAGACATTCGCAAACATAAAGGCAAAATTGACGAATTGACATAAAGTTTTGCAAAAGTTTCACAGGAAACGGATAATTTGCTGTGATTTGAAAACAGACAACTCTAAAAGAAAGCCTCTTTTGAAAATTAGATGTAAGTGCGATGTTCTCTTCCATGTGTCGGAAGCAAGTGATGCTGAAATTATTAAGCTCACCTGTGTTTATAGTTTCTAGTTATTTTGGTGGTGATATATTTACCTAATTTTACGTAAATTAGAAGCATTTGTAACCGTTGGTTCCATTTGTTGTAAATATTATTTGTTTGTTTGTAGAACTTTTACGTTTCTTGTACTAATTTACACAACAACAGTAAGCAGGATAGTGAAAGGGTGCGTACCGCTGCAAACTGTCAGCTTGTCTCGGTGGGTAGCTGAACCACCCAGCCTGGAGACGCGCGATGCTGAAATTTTCAAAATGGTTTTGGGATAAAAATTGGAGGGAAATGCATCTCAAAATTATTATAAAAGGGCCAGCAGTTTCAAACTCTGGTCTCTTTTAATATCAGGCGTCCGTGTGCTGAAGTTTTATATTAACTGGTGAAGTGTAATATACCCCCCCCCTTCTGGGGCGGGAAGTTTGTTTAAAGTGTTTCGATTCGTTCAGGACCTCTTAGTGCCTCTTAGCCGCATCAAATCGTTCAGCACACGGTTCGGCACGCGAATCCGGGAGGATTCCGCGCCTAATCGTAAAGGACCGTCGTTCGTCATCCGGCGCTGCGCGCCTCCGCTTCATACCCTCGGGCAAAGGCCCTAATCGCAAAGGAGGGTCCCCTCTCGGTGGTGGCCATTGCGGTTAGCCGCGGTCACGCCGATGCTCGCCAAGGAGGGAAGACGCCTGCCTGCATCCAAGCTAGCAACGCCCGCTGGTCCGTCCAACTGCAATCCAGATCACCATCGTACCGGGGCCTTCATCCGGCCAGTTTCGCCGACGTCCGCGAGGGGATTTCGCCCGTCGGCATCGTAAGCGTCGCGACGCACATCAACAGCAGCAGTAAAAGTACGGTACGTTGAGTGATAGCAGTAGTGCACACGCCACATTAAAACACAAATTGTATATGTCATCCCACACCCACACACAACAAATACCTCAATAAAAACAGTGATAAGAAAAGTGAATGTTCTAGGTTTTTGTTCTTGATCCGCGTAGCCCTTGATTACCCGGTAGCTAGCCGACCCTGCGATACCAGCAAATGAGTCGGTTCTGCCGTATGAGCCTTGTTCAATCGTTCGGTAACACATTCAGAATCAGTGCTAAGTAATTTTCTTTCGATTAGTGAACAAGTTCTGAGCAGTTTCGCTCAGTAGATTAAATTCTGGGTAGTTTTCATTAGTAGATTAAATCATTGAAATATATATTTTACATTGTCCAAAAACCCATGAAATCCGAAATAATACCTTCAAATGTTCAAATATAATATTTACTTAATCTAGGTAATCTTCTCAAGCTCCAACGGTTTTGCAAAATTCTGAACGTCAATGAGCTAATGATCTTATTCTTGCATTGTAGTGGAATCAGTAGTTTTTTGCACTCACTTTACATTTTGACTTTTACTATAGTTTCAGGGATCTAGGAAAATCAGTCTACGATATTTTTAATTCGTAAGTCCAATGATATGAAAGTATCTAAAAAGAATCTACTTAAATAAATAAATAGATAGTTATTCTCAGTTGCCTGATAATATTGTCGAAGATAGCGTTTAACCCATTCCCCACGAGAGTCAAATGAAAAAACATGTGTTTTTCTCAGGATTATAATTACGACATGATCAGTATCATTTAAACAGAAATTTCATAAAGTTGAGTTAACGCATACTTCGATGAAGTCACAGAACTAGTAATAGTAGCCTGATCATGAAAATAGGAGTTGAAGTTCACTTTGTTCGGACATTCTTTGCAGCGATAAACTTGGATTTCACACTGATATATTCCTATCCATGGAGACAACTTTGACGTTAGTTTCGTTCTCCTGTTTAGCAAATGCGTGTAAAGTTTCGTTAGGCGGGTTTTTGGATATTTTTGTACTCATTCCAATTTAGCGTCTTCTACACCTTGTAAACGTGTAGTCTAGAATGCGTAGCATTTTCAATCAGCCCTAAATACTTTGATCTCTTGATGAATCTTGAGAGAAATTTCTAACTTATAAACTAATAATAATCAAATTTAATTCGTCGATGCACTATAGCTTTGCTTGTAACAGACAACATATTTTTAGAGTTTTTAGTGTCTATTGTCTTAGTTATGGAATTGTTTTCACTAAGAACATTTCATAATTACATTCAGTTTACTGTGACTATCTCAAGTCATCAGAATTTATACATTTATGCAATAATTTTCAAGCCCCTCCCGAAACAAAATCCTGGCTACGGGCCTGGTCGACGCCGAACTTCAATCGACCCTTTTTTATTAGGTCAAAAAATACCTCATTTCCGATGATCATGTCTATTTCACCTGGCGAATGGAACTTAGGATCAGCGAACCGCAGGCCGGATGGAATCGGCCACAATTGGGCATCAATCTCAGCAACTGGAAGATTTGAGGTTACTCGTGGAACGACCAGAAAATCAAGCATGGCCGAGGTAAACGAATTGGTGCAGGACCGGAACTTTGTTGCTAATTGATACTTGACTCGTGTTTCGATGTTGTTCAAGCCGCTGATAAGAAAATCTACCAGAACCATCCTCAATTGCAGCTTTTCTGCTAATTTCTCACTTATAATGTTACTGTCGGATCCAGAATCCAATAGAGCACGACACTTCACGACCGAATTGCCTTTTCCGGTAACCAATACTTGGGCCGTCGATAAAACGACTTGCTGTCTGGCACCACCAATGTTAGCACAAAGAGTTGTAGCACTGTTTCGCTGTTCAGGAACCTTCGGCTGCTTCTCAGATTGTAAATCGGATTCTGCTTCATGTTCTTCGTTGTTTGCGTGCTTGTCTGGACTTGCCACACCGAGAGTGTCATTGCTGTGAAGCATGCTGTGGTGCCTGCGACCGCAACCTTGCGTTTTACAACCTTGCTCCGACGGACATTTGCTGACTCGATGTTTGGCCTTCAAGCAATTGAAACACAGGACTGCCTTGGCCACAAAAGCTTTACGTTCATGCAGGGGCATAGCTTGAAACTTGGCACAGCGATAGATCGTAGTGCTCTGCTTTGCAACATGGGCATATCTCCTTTGCTACCTGTACAAACGAGTTGGAAGGTACGTGTGACTTCTGATTCATTGGTTGTCGCTTATTAGGGGCTGCCTGATGTGCCGCTGGCTGCTGGGCCCGATTCGTCCGCTGCAGTACACGACCTCGCTCGCGCAAGAAATCGATGAATTCATCAAATTCAGGGAGCTCGCCACTACCCAACTTTGTTTCCCACTGCTCCTGTGTCTCTTTGTCGAGTTTTTTGTACAGCACGTTTACCAGTATGAGTTCTGCCAATCCTTCGACGGGGTATCCATGGCCGTTCAAGGCATCGGTATGTTTACCGCAAAGCTCAACTAGCATTGAAAGCGACTTGCCACGATTATCTCGAGTGATTTTCGGACAGTCCAAGATAGCGTCGATATGGGTGTCCATAATTAGACGCTTGTCTTCATAGGCATCTTCCAGGATCTTCCACGCGGTGGCATAATCGCTGTTGTTAACCACTTCTTGATCTATTTTATCTTTTGCTTCACCAGTGAGCGAGTTTCGTAGATGCAGAATTTTCATAGCATCACTTTCGTTTGTGTACTTAGCCATGATACTCTGGAATAAGCTTTTGAAGCTGTACCAGTTATCGAGAGTACCGTTAAAAGTTGGAAATGGAGCTTGGAGGTGAGGAGCTGGACTCTGCACATATACTGGAGCTATCTGTGCCTGTGAGGAAGGCAGCGAAACCGGAACATGCTGAAGCTCTTGCACTTTTAATTGCTGCTGTACTTGGTCGATTCGCGTCTGCAGCGTCACATACACATCGTTATGAATCGTTTCGAAGTTGGCATATTCAAGTCTCAAAGCATCGCGTTGTTCTTTAGTTACCAGAGAGACCATTTCGGAGTAAACCTTTTCAAATTCATCCGCTGTTCGGCGCAGTGTTTGTACGTGAAGCTTTAATAGATGAACGCTGATATTTTCCTCCTGCAACGTTTCACGCATTCGTAGCAACTTGTCTGTTAGCAGCTCCTGCCGGTCGACAAGAATCTCTAAATTCTGCGCCATAATGCGCTTTGAAATTAATGCCTGCTGTGCGGCCTTCTGCTGGGCAACGGTCGGGATACGATCCACTCCGCCTTCTTCCCTCCCGAGTGATCCTGTGAGCGCGTCGAGAATGTTTCTTCGTTGAACTGTGCTCGACGATCTACGGGGTGTTTCACTTTCACTCATCAATAATTTTCAGTCTCTTCTTATTTTATATAATCACACGCGACACTACGTCCAGTTTTTCGTGCCACGGGCACACTCTTGTCGAGTCACTTCAACAATTGATTTTCGCCAAGATGGCGTGCGTCCAATCCTTTGTGCCACGGGCACACTCTTGTCGAGCCGCGTCGACAACTACTTTTCGCCAAGATGGCGACCGTCCAATGTTTCGTACCACGGGCACACTCTCGGTGGCGGAGCGCCACCAATGCGTAATTTGGCCTTGTGCCGATATTAGCGCACGATGCAATAAACACTTTGCGAATTGCCGGAAACCATACGAAAATCCTCCAAGATCCGGGAGAACGGACCAAAATGTCCAACGATAGCTCAATTTAAAACTTTGGCAGGAAAATCGGATGGTTCGGCAGACTAAATATAGCGAACAAAAAAAATTTGCTTCCGTCCGTTACAATGATTTATATATTTCTGTTTTTTAGTCATTACAGTGTTGCTAGTTTTCAAATTCGGGCATTGGGTATCCGGAACAACACGACAAATCAAAAATACCAAAAAATACAAAAGAAATATTTCACTCATTTGCATCATTCACAGCTTTTTCACAATAGCAATCAAGTTTAGGAGTTTTTCTCGATATTGAAGGTGCTTTTGACAACGTGTATTTCGAATTCATTTTGGAAGCATCACGAGGTCATGGAGTACCTTCATATATCACGAACTGGATCCACGCAGTTCTTAGCAACCGATATCTGTGCTCATCGTTAAAACAAGTAGAGATAAGGAAACTGTGTGTCTACGGATGTCCTCGAGGTGGTGTGCTGTCACCACTTCTATGGAATCTTGTTGCCGATGGCTTGTTGAGGAAACTTAATGAGCTTGGGTTTCTGACGAATGGTTTCGCCGATGATTATCATATAATGATCACCGGTATTTGAATTAACAAACTTTTTGATTTGATGCAACAAGCCTTATGTGTTGTTGAGCAATGGTGTCTTCATGTTAGGCTATCAGTTAATCCAAATAAAACATCAATGGTGCTTTTCACTCAACGAAGGATTACAACCGGAGCTCGTCCATTGCAGTTCTTTGACTCTGAAATTATTATCGCAGATCAAGTTAAGTACGTTGGGGAAAGTCTTGACTCAAAACTTAATTGGACAGCTTACATCGATTTCAGGATCAAGAAAGCTTGCGTGGCCTTCAGACAATGTAGACGGGCTTTCGGTAAATCTTGGGGACTCAAACCCAAGTACATTTAGTGGATCTGCACAACAATTGTTAGACCAATACTGGCATACGGGTGCCTTGTTTGGTAGCAGAAGGGAGAAATCATGACAGTTCAATCAAAGTTAAACCATCTTCAGAGGATGGTCTTGATGGCGATGGTGCGTTCTCGACTACACCTACTGCTGCTCTAGCAGCACCTTTAAACATAAAACCAATATATGTGTTTCTGAAATAAGAACCACCTTATTGTGCATACCGTCTTAAGGTTACTGGGCTCTGGAACAGTAACCCAATAGATCGTGCAACCATTCAAGACTGTTGCCCCAAATTGGGATTTGGGATGAGTATTCACTTGGTTCCGAGTGACCTTACACTCACATGTAGTGTAGTTATACTGACGGTTCTTTGTTGGAGGGTCGAGCCGGTGCTGGTGTCTATTGTCATGAAATGAGATTAAACCAGAAGATACTGTACCGTATTACAAGCAGATATCTTTGCGATTTTCTAAGGTGTACTATCAGCACTTCAATAGGGAATTTGCGGTAAAAGAATCATTTTTTGCTCTGACAGTCAAGCTGCCCTGAAAGCACTTAGTTCGGCAGATTCGAGATCGAAATTAGTAATCGCATGTTGAACTCAAATCGAAGAACTTAGCATTTCAATTGCTATCTACCTTCTATGGGTACCCGGTCATTCCGGTATTACTGGAAGTGAATGGGCGGATGAATTGGCTAGAGCTGGTGCTGCGACTGACTTCGTTGGTCCAGTTGTTCTGTGTCGTTATTTTTCCTTACCCCTAACCTTACCACTTCCCCAATCCTTCCCATCAGGAAATGATGAAAAAACGATTCTTGGCAAGGCACAAATCTCCGATCATCGGGGAACGTGCCATTTGAGCCAGACGCTACTGATTCCTGATTACTGACCACACCTAGTCTACGACAATCTAAGAAATTTATATCATCGAACAAGAAAAAAAGTCTGGTGTTGCTTAAACTAAACAAAAAAGAGCTACGCATTATGACAGGACTACTTACCGGACATGGTCAGAGTAAATATCATTTAAAAAAATGATAAGCTTACAAACAATACATGCCGCGTCAGCGGATTTGAAAGTGAAACATCAGAGTATCTGCTCTGCGAATGCAGTGCATTGATACAACGCAGAGCAGGTTAAGAGTCCTCGGTAAAGGAACATTGGCGCCTTTTGATATTTTGACTGCAAATCCCTAGCAGGCAATAAACTTCATACGAAGTGGTATGCCTAACTGGGAAGATTGTGTATCTCAATAACGACAATCACTCATCAATAGTGATATATCACAGTAGATACTAAATAGTACACTTAGATTAAGGAAGGGGCATACCACAATAGATCTAAATACTGGTCGCAGTGGTTCGTCTCCACCAAAAAAAAAACTACGAGCCCGAGAGCTCGGAACATATTCTCTGCCATTGTACAGTATTTTTTATTCGAAGGGAGCGATACTTCGGAAGACATCTTATGACGCCTCACGAGGTATGGCGTACCTGTCACAGACGGATCCTTAGCTACATTAATAATGTATTACCCGATTGGGACGACACATGTGGACAAACAAACAACTCGCATCTAACTACATTGGATTCGAGTAATTTGTAACATGTAGAGCAAACAGAGGTAGCCACAAAAGATAACCTGAATAGTGGTCGCAGTGGCAAAGTTTCCCCTAACAAAAAAGCATTGATTCGCAGGTCTAGATCACTGAATGCCACTGAATATATTGTCCTCTATCGACAATTCCGGAAGTTCCGGTTTCCGGGAATATTCCCCAGTTAAAGTCACAACGATCGATGACTGAATCGATTTTCTCAAACCAAGTCTCAAATGGAAGATACAATATTCAGATGGGTGTTGCATCCCCATTGCTTATCCTTACCCCTCCCCCCTTCACCACTCTGCCCCCCTCCCCTCTTTCGACTCCTCTCATCCCAGCATTCCCTTCATCCACCCCGCATACCGAAATAAGATAATGAATTTTTGACATACTCTCGACTATCACTCTACTAGCTCCCACCCCCTCCACTTCCAAACCCATTCCCCAACATTTCAAAATATGATCACATGAAGATAACATTAAACTCATGCTGATTAAGCTAATAATATTTACTCTTTAAAATGTGGGTTGAGTGCATTATAAGAATGCAATACAAATTTTCATTATTATATTGAACATGACATGCTAATGAATCATAGTTTGAATAAATGAGAAAGACACAATCGCACCACTAGCTGGATTAAAACAGGTTTTTGGTGTGCATGGACTACTAACATCACCACCAGAAGCTCATGACCAATACCATGCTGAAAATCCTACTAATACCAATACCCTTACCAAAGACATAATGAACTCTATAATCACAATCTCCACGCTGAATTTGAACAGCAGTAACACCCGAGTGAACAAAATTTTATTAAGGGGGCAGTGGCGTAGCCAGAAATTTAGTTTGGGGGGAAGGGGTTGATGAAAATCGATTGATTTTCGAAATTTCTTCAATATAATGTAAATTTGATAAAATATTGAAAGTTCAAAAACAAAAACACTTCAGCAGTTTCCCTTCTACAAAGGAGAAAAAATAATGAACAATATCTTTCATATATTCATGGATAACTTATTTTATAAAATGTTATAAAACTTATAAACTGAGCATCAAATCCACGTTCTAATGAACGGAAATTACTTCTCAAACATAACAAATGTTCGCACCTTCCGCAGTGCGAATATAGATTCGGAATCGCGTACAGGAAGATCGGGATATCGAGGCGAAAGAGCATCTGTACAGAGTTACGAAAATTCTACGAGTAGATAAATCGTTCGAGCAAAAGCCATGTCCCACAGACCGACATATGAAGAGATACTAATGGAGACCTTCTCACAACCGAGTGTGAGCTGATCGATAAATTTATTATTACGAACATTGAAATATTCTATTTAGCAGTAGACGACGAGAGCATCGCAAGAATCAGCATGGGGACATGCGCAACCGATAACAGATTCCCAGCGCCGGATCTATCTAAGATTCTTGAGGAGATCGGACGGTTCAGGACTGATAAAGCCGCTGACAATGATCAACAGCGATGTGAGCTGCTGAAACACGGAAGAGAGGTAGTTTTGAAGATCTGGGAGAAAAGGGTGTTAAGCGGGATTGCGGCAACTAGTTACCCAGCAAGCACATTGCTGAAAACGTTCTCTCAAATTCTTTATCGCCACTAATCACCGTTAGCAAGCAAACTTGTTGAGAAAATTGGCATATAATTCCCAAATACGAATTCTCGGACAAACGACAATAGATCGAGTGATGTGTGATGAATATTAGAGATACTTTCGAGCCCTTTTGAAACAGGCTACGGAAAGATGCGATAATAAGAGCGAGGAATGACACGAATGGTACGGTTTTCCGAAAGTCCGTTCAGTTTTTGAGCTTCGCCGGTAACGTCAATATTGTGGCACACAATCTTGAGATGATGATGGGGACGTACTTCTGACTGACGGTTGAAGCAAAGCGAATTGAACTGGTCACAAATGCGTCAGACACAGTGAAAGAAGGAGGTTACGCCTCCAACCGAGTATAGCGATTGGTGGCGATGATATCGAGCTGGTTAACGAGTTCGTGTATTTTGGCTCACTAATGACTTCAACAGCGAAATTTGGAAACGTATTCTAGTAGGTGAACGTTGTTACTTTGGGCTTTGAAAAACACCTCGATCGAAGAATGTGTGTCGTACATGAAGTTAACCTCTATCGACAAGAAACCTGGAGCATGCTGACGGGAGACCAATGCGCTCCTAGTGTTTTCGAATGGAACGTGTTGAGAACGATCTACGATGGGGTGCATATGAAAGACGGAATGTACAGACGGCGTATGGATAACGTATTGCAGCAGTAGCTTGAAGAACCACCCATTGTTCGCTCGGAGAAATTTGGAAGTCGTTGTACCCTGCGAGGCGACAAACAGCCATAGACAGAGTGAACTGGAGACGACTTCTTGATACCGAAAAGGACAACATGTCCTTAGACTGATTGGACGGTAAAGTATTAAAGTAAAATTTTAGCAACAAGTGTTCCAACATAAAAACATCTTCTGACATAAACATTGTAGTGATAAATCCTCCTAGAAATTATAATGGAAAATCAACTCTTCAAAAAAGTAGTAAGAGACTTGATGTCTTCAGCAAAGTTTGGAATTTCATTTAAAACATCTTTATTAAAGGTATGAAAACTCTGTGAAATCGACTCTATAAATCCAGTTTTCTTCAATATTACTGTAAGTTTCAGAGACACATTACTTGGATGAAATGTTTATTATATTGTTTATTAACAGCAGAATAGATTGATCATATACAGTAATATCAGAATAACTTGAGTTGTTGGTTCACTTTCATCATTAGTCTAATATATCTCGATACCCTAAAAATATGGAGCTGTCTGCGTGTCTTTAGCCACGTTATTTGCAATAAAATTTTCGAAAACTTTGCTGAAGACTCCAAGTTTTTCGAAGCTATTTTATTTGTATTGACATGTCAACTATAAGATCCTCACTAAGAGATCAGTTACAAGATCTCATTCCCACAATTTACCAAAAATCCCCATGGTGTTTAAAACATTAAGTTCTCGATATAATGATCAGATAATAAACCTCGAAAATAATTATTTAAATATTAAATATTTAAATATTTTTTAAATTAAACTGGTCGCCTCCAATATTTTTTTTCATTCCAATTAATTTTGGTTTGCAACCCCCAACCACCCCCCCCCCCCCTTCCCCCTGGCTACGCCACTGTAAGGAGGTCTCACGAGGTCTAAAATTGAGCACTTTTTTGGGAATAAATTGTAAATTGGTAAGCGGGCAATACAAAACATTTAAACATTTAATGTCTCCGCCGCTCGTGTACGGAATTTTACAATCTACGGTTTGTTAAAAAGGTATTTTTACAAGTTTGCTATTGTGTTTGTATTCTATTGTACACGTACCGTAGCGTTATTTGCTTTTGTGTTTGAAAGTTATTTGCTTCAAATATGTCGTATTTTGACATGATGGCTCATAATTCAGAAAGTAAACAACATATCGAAAAACAAAAAATAATAGTGTCAAATTGCCACGTTGAGCCTTTAATTTGAAAGTAGTTTCATTATGATTGGTTCAGCCATTGCATTGCTGAGATATTTACATGACATTAGTTCACTTACATACATACACATACACATACAGACATTGTCCCAATTTTTCGAGCTGAATTGGAAAAAGTTTTCAAAGCTTGTGGGAATCCTATACATTTCATTTGTAAAAACATGTTTTAATCCACCTAGCGGTGCAATTATGCCTTTCTCAATCATGAACAGGAGAATTATTGAGTGGTTCATATTCATTAAAAACTTTCAAATGTATATATTACATTTTTATTATACACGACATGACTATATGCAAGAAAAGAAATCATTATTCGAGTTCTAAAATTTTGTAAAAGAAAAACCAGCCACGGCAATATTAAATTGAAATATTAAGAAAGGCAAAAGGTGCAAAATCGGCAAAGTCCCAAAAAGTTGATTTTTATGAAATTTGTTTTTTTTTTTTGAGATAACATAAAATCTCGACGTTTCATGCATTATAAAGATGTTTGGCATCAAAAATACGAATTCGATTTCTGAAATTTCATGGGGTTCCCCCATTAAAAAAATTGAGTTCCGGCTTATATGGGAATTTCATATGTGGTTTAGTATATATTTCCGGAACCATATAAGCGATCCGTACGAAATTTTATAGCTATCTGTGGGGATATTATAGCCATCATATGGGACTAAGTTTGTGAAAATCGGCCCAACCATTTCCGGGAAACTGATGTGAGTTCGTTAATTTTTAAAGATGGCCGCTTTTCCCGGACACTTCAGGAACCGTCTATGGTGGTCAATGTAGTCAGCGAAAGTTTGTTTGGCCGTCGGTGACCTAGAACTGCAAATTTAAGTTGTTTGAGAGACATTTTAGCGAAATTTTTACCTTTTTTGCTTTTATCGGAGCATCGTTTTGAATCGCAATTTGCTATGTGATCGCACGCCACAACCTGTAACTCCAGAACCGGAAGTCGGATCGGGATGAAATTAAATAGCCATTTACGGGAGCGCAATACCTTTCATTTGGGACTAAGTTTGGTTGAATCGGTCTAGCCATCTCCGAGAAACCGATGTGACTGTTATTCTGAATTTAGATACTTCCGCCGGGGCTTCCAGAACTGATGATGGTGGCCAAATAGACTTTGAATGGATGTTAGTGACCTAATACTACAAAGCGAAGCAGTTGTGGTCATATTTTGGAAAAATTTTCACCTTTATATATTCATTGCAGAATTTATTAAAATCGACATTTTCTGCGTGATCGTGCTCACCACCCTGTAATTCCGGAACCGGAAGTCAGATCCATCAGAAATTCAATAGCAGCCTATGGGAACGTTGTATCTTTCATTTGAGACTAAGTTTGTCGAAATCGGTTCAGCCATCTCTGAGAAAAATGAGTGACATTTTTGGTCACATACACACACAGACGCACATACACACATACATACACACATACATACACACGCACAGACATTTGTCGAACTCGACGAACTGAATCGAATGGTATATGTCACTCGGCCCTCCGGGCCTCCGTTAAAAAGTCGGTTTTCAGAGCAATTTCTATTGAGAAAGGCAAAAATGTAAAAATGACGTAAAAATTAAAAGAAAATGACTATTCGTTGCATAAGTTTTACAATTCGCGAAACAAAGAAAAGCTGACGCGAGAAAATATAGCGATATGTTTACTGAAAAATTTAAAAAAATATTGAAATCGGACTAATATTTTTTAATGAAAAGTTTCACTAGGCAGCAGTTTAAATATCAATGCAATCGAGAACGTTCCAAGGACGCTAATGTTTTTTTCTGGTGAATAAAATTAAAGTTTAAAATTTAGAGCATGTACGGGTAGATTAATAGTTTGCAATCGCTTCAATAAGCATTGCAGGAATCAGAATATATTGCCTCAACTGGCACGTTCTCTATAGTAGTCGAGGATTTGTGCTTTACTGTGTCTTCTCATCATTTCCCTGATCGGAAGGAAAGGAGAATGAGGGGGAGGAGATAGAATTTGAAGAGTGGGAAAATGACAGCACAAAAATAAACAGCTGGTGAGATAAACTCACAAGTAATTCAAATTTCCTGCAAAATAGCCTAAAGCTCTTTACCGCATGGAATAAGAAACTTTAGTATGTCTCTGAGTTTCAGTCGTTCAAACGCGGTGTCGTCTATGTAAGGACGGCCGAAAAATTGCAATTACGCTACCGTTGGGCACTTGCATACCACATGATATGAGATTCCGTAGTCGGATTCACAAAGATCACTTGAACAAGACTCAGCGGGCTGAATAGTTGCCTTTGAGTTTGCAGTGGCCGGTTAGAGCATTGTTCAGTGACGGGGTTTCGAAAAATGAAGGAATTTTTAAAATCATATGGCGCCGTTGTAAAAACGTCTTTGTTCGGCAACACGTTTGTAGATTTCTCGAATAATTGTGGCGCTCGGACGAAGGCCAGGACCGGAGGTTTCCCTCATCCAACATGTCGAAATTGGCACTTCAGGCTCAGGACCAACAAAGTCAATCACTGCTCCTACCCTAACCAATTCGTCAGCCCTTTCATTTCTAGTAATACCGGAATGTTCGAGCACTCAGACAAGGTTGATAGGGGCCTTGATTGCAGTTTATAACTTTGTCGGACAAAAATTTTTTTGTGTACTGGCTGGGGGCTACTTTACACACTTCTTGAATTCGATATAAAATTAAAAAATTAACCAGTTTTATTTGCTTTTATTGAAATATCATTAATTTATTCTGATATCAGAGTTTTTTTCAACAACAAAACATCATCTATTTATCGCATTTTCTAAAATGAGGGGTTCATTTAATTTAACATTTACAACGTTAGTAGTCAAAAAAAACTTGAGCGGTTTGAGACTGCATATTGTTTTTCGTAGAGAGAAGAGGAAAATTATGAAAAATGGCAATATCAGTTTATCTCTAGTATGTCAGAAGATGTTTTTAAGGGCATTTAAAGATTTTGTGTATTATCAATTATAAAAATAGTCACACGGTGGGATTGAAAATATTGCAAAATAAAAACAGTGAAATAAGGGCTATTTATTTATTATTAATTAATATCAACAGACACAGTGTGGTCCTAATGATAATTTCTTAATCTATTTAAAAAGTCAAATTGTAATCTGCTACGTGGAATGTGAAGATCGAACTCGGATGACACTCTGTTGAAGGTCCGCTGCAAACCAATGATGGCACCGTTTACTCCATAGTTACTCCGGCGAAGAGGTAATCGGAGGAATAAATTATTGCGAAGGGCGCGAGGGCGAACGTTCATGTTTATCGCACTGATAAGCTCGGGTCAGTCAATTCGATCTTGCAAAATATCCGAAATCGTCATAGCACGGAATAGTTCCCGTCGCACTTGCAATGTATCGAGTCCAATAAGCAAACCCCGGCCTTCATAACTTGGCAGCTGGTGAGGGTTGCTCCAAGGCAATCGACTAAGGGCAAACCGAACAAATCTGCGCTGTACTGTCTCAATTCGATGGACACCGTTAAGATAATGAGGGTTCCACACAACTGAACAATATTCCAGAGTTGTTCGAACGAGTGAGCAGTAGAGAGATTTCAAGCAGTAAATATCTGAAAAGTGCTTAGATATTCTCATTATGAGCCCCAAACAGCGTGATGCCTTTGCGACAATATAGCTGATATGCAGTTTAAACGTCAGTTGTTTATCGAGAAAAACTCCGAGATCTTTGACGCAATTCGCTCTGTCAATTGTGGATTCAGCTAGACAGTAATCGAATCGAATTGGCGTTTTTTTTCCTCGAGAACGTAATGACCATACATTTCTTGGGGTTTAGAGTCATTCGGTTGATCTCGCACCATTCCGCAAAGGTTACCAGTTGGCGTTGAAGGAAAGCTGCATCATCAGTATTCCGGATTCTATGGTATAACTTGAGGTCGTCGGCGAAAGACAACCGTGGTCCTTCTAAACAAAAGTTAACGTCGTTGAAATACAGAAGAAAAATCAATGGACCGAGATGGCTGCCTTTCGGAATACCAGATGAAGCAAAGAACTCTTCGGATACACAATCACCTATCTTGACTGCTAGACGACGATCACTGAGATACGATTGCATCCAACGGAGAATATTAGTACCAAAGCCAAGTCTATCCAATTTTGCCACTGCAATAGCGTGATTTATTTTGTCAAAGGCAGCTGAAAGGTCCGTGTAGATAACGTCAGTTTGAAGGCCGTCCGACATAGCATCTGTAACATATGTTGTGAACGACAGAAGATTCGTAGATGTTGAACGTTTCGGCCTAAATCCATGCTGAGTGTTCTGCACTGTTTGCAGTGGCTGGAGATGGGTTCCAACACAGCCATTTCAAACAGCTTAGGAACTGCGCTTAGCGTTGTAATACCACGGTAGTTGTCAACTACCTTTTTATCACCTTTTTTGTGAACTGGAAACATGAAGGAGGATTTCCAGAGTTCGGGAAATACTCCGGTTGTTAGCGACAATTGAAACAGATGACAAAGAGGTTCAATTAGACCGACAGAGCATTTTTTTAGAATAATAGTTGATATACCATCTGGGCCTGCCGAGGTTGAAGCCTTCATTTTGCTAATCGCCAGTTGTACCATATTATTGTTGATATTGATAGAGTTCAAAGACTGGTATGATTGAGGTACATTGATAGCCGCGCGTGAAGCCTGGGTCGGTGTCAGTTTCTCGTTGGAGAAAACCCTTGCGAACTTTTCAGAGAATAGTTGGCAGATCTCCTGTAAACTAGAGCTCATACGTCCTCCGTAGCTCATCGTTGAAGGCAACCCGGATTTCTTTCTTTGCTCGTTTACATGCTTCCAGAATGTTTTGTAGCCCCCAAACTTGGACTATTTTTTCAGAGCGGCGCTTTTAGTCGCTTTTAACCGTCTCAGCTCGGCAGTGTGCCACGCTGGGTGCTTAGATTGAAGGCCACTCCTTTTGGGTACATAGCGATCGATAGCAGAGCTCATAACATTGGAGAAGGTCTGCACTGCAACGTTGACATCATCATTGTCGAGAATTTCAGTCCAGTGGATATTCGACAGGAAGTCAATAATGCTATTATAGTTGGCTTTTCTAAAATTATAGCTGAAGGTGTCAGAAGCATTGCAGTCATGCTTCACTCGAATCGCTTCAAGCAATATGTGCAGGGTAGGGTGGTGTCTAACAGTCTTTACCAGGGGGAACGGTGCTGCGGTAACTTTTGGTGCGTAGTCAGATTTGCTCGAAAAATAGTGATCAAGGATTCTGTTGTTCTCGTTCACCACATTATTCGTTTGGCGCAGCAGATTTAGACTGTAGCAGTCAAGCAAACTGGTGATACCAGCATGAAAAGATGACAGTTCGGGATCAGCGAACATAAATCCGTGAGAAGCAGAGCGCCATTTTAATCCGGAGATATTGAAATCACCAACAATCAGGATCTCATCAACCGGGCTTGCTTGAGCGGAAATCCGTTCCAGTGACTCAGTATGTGAATCAATCAATGTCGAATCGCGAGTGCGGTCCGGTGGAAGATAAACCACGCAAAGAAAAAGTGCTAAGCCAGCCAGTTTGATTCGCACCCACACCTGCTCGACTCAGACTTCCAAAGTATCGTCAATCAGTTGCGCTTTCAATCGACGATGGATAGCCACAAGTACCCCGCCGCCGGTAGCCTTGAGACTGTTGCGATTATGTCGAAGCATTCATCCGAACTTGCTACCAAATAATCTTCGATTACTGAATTCATACCACCGGCATTCTGGTAATAGTTGGTAATAATTTGTAGGTTTGAATGCCGCGATTGATTGCCGTTGGTATCGATTTGGAAGACCCCTTCACCACTCCTGCACACAGGACCGGGACGACTGGTGAACGCTGGCTGCAATGGCTCGACTGTGGCAGGGGGATCAAGGGCTTCCATAGTGCTAGCTGCAGTGCGTCCCAGGGTGCGATGAGTCATACCAGCTTAGTCCTTCTGTGATCGTTGTAGAGCCGAATGTGCTATAAAGAGACGTGCTCGTTACGATGGGATCCAAATTTTGTTTTTGACATTGAAGATTCACAGCGGCGGTAGAGTTGTGTTCATCAGCAGACTGTAAGTGAAATTTACATTGAGGGCGTGCAGCATCTTGTATTGCTTCGGAAGGACATATACCCTTCTTGGCTTTACCTGACACAGAAGAAGTCGCCGATTTGCCAGGTAGACCTAAATCGCTCGCCGGGGTACAAGAAGTTGGACAGATGAGTTTTTCCGGAACAGCTTGGCGCTACTGTCCACCACCAGATGGATTCTTCTCCGCCGCAATCCTGATGATAGGTCGTTGGATTTTTGAATTAGTCATAAATTCACGGAAGTAGATGTTCTCCGGCCAAGAGTCTTTGGACAGAGCCTTATCCCTGTACGATTTGCTAACGCCTACTTTGAAAGTAATGAAGCTCAAAGATGAGAGATTTTTGTCCTTAGGAACTAGACGAAATATTCTCGGTTGCAGATTCTCCCACAGACAATCTTTCACGAGGGTAGAAACTTCATCATCCGTCGTGCTGGGATCGAATGCTGACAAGTAAACCTATAACAGCTCCTCAGGTGGTGAAATTGTTTTTATTGTTTCAAACGCAGCTTGGGATCCACGAATATTAGGAATTTTTGTTTTGAGCGAATCATCTTCGCGTTTGCGCTTAGGCGTGTTTGAAACTGGATTATATTCAGCAATTTCCAGTTTCCAAGGCGTTATAGTTGGGGATAGCGGTTTTGAGTCAACTTTAACCGAGAGAGCTTTGACGACATCTTTCAAATCAGCTATGTCGTTCTTTATAGATTTCAGAGAATTGTCGTCAGGCACTATGTCGCAACAACGCGAAGCCATTCTACGGAAATTATCATTCGAGAATAAGTCAGCACAGCCGTTGCACATCCAGAATAGATTCCGTGGGTGGGTTCCCAGGACGTCACGAACATCATAATCCATCTTGACGCATATCATGTGGAACGAATTTCCGCAGTATCCATGTGATTAGATGACTGTGATTCGAACAGAATAATTAACCACTTTCGAGCAGTTGTTACAAACCATGCTTTTGATGTAGAAATAACGCCTAGCGGGTATGCAATATGCGCAGGAAAACGCTAACGGGTAACGTGCGTCAATGGAAGCGAACTTGAACGCAACGTGCGACAGCTCAACTACCCACCAGCAGATGTCGCTTTTGGCGAAAAAATTGAGCGTAACGTCTGTGCAGTGATAATGTCAAGTGAACACAAAAATCACAACCAAAAACAATCACTTTCACGAATCACACCGGCAGATATAATCGTGCTTGAAGTCACGAAATTTCAATGCACACGTACTACCGAATAAAACGATATACAGATAAAACGAGAATAAAAATAATCGCGAGTGTAAAACACTAAAAAATCAAAAAAAAAACTATCAGCTCTACTGACGACCGGAATATAGCAAACAGTGATGCCAAAATATAACGTACATTTGAGTGCTAAATTGATGGCGTAATTAGTATGCAAGGCCACGTTCTCAAGTTATGCACTTTTTATGTAATGAGTTCTAAAATATAGGTTCGAAACTAGTTTTTTCACGACCAAGATCACATTATTTCGCAACCACCAACTTTGAAGGTTTAATGTCTTCAAAGAAATTATACAATATAATACAGAGCATCTCTTGAAAAAAAAAAACAATATTGGTAATTAGTTCTCTTGGAAATTTTACGAACAGTGTTAAGAAACATGACAAAAGGCATATGCAACATGGTTAAAAGACACAGGCTCTACTAGTTGAGTATCCACTTCACAAAATGCAACATGCATATCAGTGTGGCAAATCCACGATCACTCTACTTCACGGTATTGTTTGCAACATTGAAGCGATCTTCTCGCTCGTATTACTAGATATTGAGGGTGTCTGATTTGGAAGCGATGCGCTGTCATGGGGTATCTGCATGTATCTCGGGTTGATTAAATGCAATACATTCTTTGCTTGTCAGTGAGACAGGCAGAGATAAGGAAATTGAGTACCGTCGCGACGACGCGTCGTGCGGGGCTACTTTGGATATGTGGGGCCACTTTGCACACTTTAGTTTTTCAATATTTCCTAACAGACGCGTTTTAGTTTTA